>NC_135225.1:1430373-1465373 GCF_052324685.1 Brachyhypopomus gauderio | reverse complement strand
GACCGTGGTGAAGTTTGGACTTATGTCCAACCATGTGCCATTCACGCTCTCGCTGAAGCCAGCGTTGAGACCAGAGCTCCACTGCATTGGTGTTCTCTGAGGATCCCGGCTGTTCTTCTGTATGAGAAGAAGGTTGTGTTCATAGTGGGATACTGGGAGATACTGGGAACAGTATGTTAGTGGAATGGAACCCTCTCACTTACCGGGTCGAACTTCCCGAAAGGATCCTGGATAACGGATACGTTGACGTTCTCCATGCCGATCTCCTCGCCGTAGTATGTGGTGGGGGTTCCAGGCAGCGTTAGCAGGAGCATGTTGATGGCACGAACGTACTCACGACCTGCTCTGGAGCTCATGCGTGGCTTGTCATGGTTGCCCACCTTTACAGAAACATCACAAGTTTAAAGAAGTATCGAGTAATACTGCAAGCAAAGTCAGAGGCTTTTAATTTATTTATGTGCACAGTGTGTCAGACACTAAATTGAAATATCTGCAGTGAGGCCCAGGGAGGAGTAATAAATAATAGAAAATGTAAAGAAGCATGTGTGTTCTCGATTTGGCAAACTGAACATTTCTAAACTAATTTCTGGCAACTCACCACCCAGTTTGGCCATTTGCCCCTGGGCATATTGGACATCCACAGGTTAACCAGTTCTTTGGCTCTGACTCCTGACAAGCTCGTGGGGAGGTCCAGCAGGTAGAAGTTAAATGGGAAGTCGGCCTCTTTGGCAAAACGGGTTCCATAGTACATCATGGTCTTGTCAATTTCTTCATAATCGTACGACTCTGTCACCATGAACCTGGTTTAGTCAAGGACATAATAATGGACATTATTGAATAAAATCATCCCACATGTAGGACAGACATTCTGAAATGAAGGATCACGCAGGAAGGTCCTGAGATCCTGAGGTGGAGGGAGAACCTGTAGCGTCCTGGCTCTCTGCTGTACTCATCCAGGTCAGTTCTCCAGCTCCTGAGGATGTCGTGAAGGCCCACCTGAGTGTACGTGTAGTCGTGGTACAGCTGGAACTCAGTGTTCACAGTCTCCTGTGGTGTGATGGAGAAACGGCAGAGAAAAGCCAAGTGACATGTTGGCAAATCATATCAGTGTGTGATCAATAAGACTCCAAAAAGCAGTCATGGTCTCTCAGAACGTATGCAGGCCTGCACTGCTTAGAGCTCCAGTGCCTTCATAACTTCACAGTATTAAGGTAACTGGAATTTCTGGCTGGTATAATCCATTGAAATATGCACCAATAATCTCTTAACTCCACTGTAAGAACAAAGGCTCATAATTAGTGCTGTCAATTCCAGGTGCCGCAATTAAAAGTCCTCACCAGGATTTTGCTCAAGCTTGCTAAATTTTCTCCAGGTAAAATTAGTGGAATCAACACAATCCAGGAAGCCAGAGCAAAATCCTGGTGAGGACTTTTAATGGCGGCACCTGGAATTGACAGCACTACTCATAATATTTATCTTCAAAGTGCATTCTATGTATATTTCTAACTGTTGAAAATCTAAATGTAGTCATACTTATAACTACATTTGTCCTGTTTTATATGATTTAGCTGATTTAGAACATTCACTTGTACAGGAAGAACTCAGGCAAAAACTTAGACGGCTATAATAGGAGATGTAGGCTGTAATAATGTTAATCTGGAAACAGAATCCAACTGAGAACAATACGGTGCACAGTGACTCACGGGAGGCTGGTCAGGGTTCACTTGGGGTTCATCTCTCAAATGCGCGGCTTCCAAAATGTGTTTCACAGCGTCCATGCGGAATCCGTCCACCCCCTTCTTCAACCAGAAGTGGATAACGTCCTGTCAGAGAGAAGAAACATCACCATCGTGTAGTCCAATACTGGAAGAAAACGCTTTACACAGCAGAAATGCCCAATAGTGGCTTCAGTATTACAACCACTAGGAAGTCAAGAGACTTTTCTATTTAACTGAAAATGTGTGTAAAGTAACGTGTCTCAGATTAGCTTCATTGTCTGCTGCAGGAGGTGGTTTGTGAGAGTAATGACTCTTATCTAAGCCCTAGCCATGTTCCTATAGCCTAATTCCTAAATTAGGTTTATAGGAAAGTTGGGCTATATTCACTGATACTCCCACAAATCTGCCTCCATTCAAATGCAAATTAGAACCTTGTGGTGGGGAGGGACTAACGTGCTCTAAAACACTGTATGAACTGACGTTATAGAGGCACATGAGGTCATAGGTCATGTGTGAACGGACGTTATAGAGGCACATGAGGTCATAGGTCGTGTGTGAACGGACGTTATAGAGGCACATGAGGTCATAGGTCGTGTGTGAACGGACATAGAGGCACATGAGGTCATAGTTCGTGTGAATAGACATAGAGGCACATGAGGTCATAGGTCATGTGTGAATGGACATAGAGGCACATGAGGTCATAGGTCATGTGTGAATGGACGTTATAGAGGCACATGAGGTCATAGGTCGTGTGAATGGACATAGAGGCACATGAGGTCATAGGTCGTGTGAACGGACGTTATAGAGGCACATGAGGTCATAGGTCATGTGTGAACAGACGTTATAGAGGCACATGAGGCACACAGTGACTTGCACAATGGTAAAGAGGTTCCACAGGTGATGACATCCACCTCAGACAGGGCACATTACACATTACACAGGTGTGACATCATGTGCCAGTTACACGCGGTTAACGCTACTGTGTCCACTTAAAATACACCAGAGAAGGTCACAGGCTGCACGGCAACACGCTTGTTCATTCATCCAACCACCTCACGCGGCTGCCAGGTCATGTGACTCAACCTCACTGGCCATTGGGTCATCGCAGTGGCACTTTAAACAAAAGCCTCTTTGATAAACACCATCCTGGGCTCACTCAGAGAAAACATCACATTGGCCTTTGTGTGCTGTTCGCTGTCACATGGTTGCCAAGTTGGCAACGATGGTGCTGAAACCCCAGCGTGTCAGACCAGTCACCCCAGCGTGTCAGACCAGTCACCCCAGCGTGTCAGACCAGTCACCCCAGCGTGTCAGACCAGTCACCCCAGCATGTCAGACCAGTCAACACCAGTGTGTCAGACCAGTCAACACCAGTGTGTCAGACCAGTCACCCCAGTGTTTCAGACCAGTCACCCCAGCGTTTCAGACCAGTCACCCCAGCGTTTCAGACCAGTCACCCCAGTGTGTCAGACCAGTCACCCCAGCGTGTCAGACCAGTCACCCCAGCGTGTCAGACCAGTCACCCCAGTGTGTCAGACCAGTCACCCCAGCATGTCAGACCAGTCAACACCAGTGTGTCAGACCAGTCAACACCAGTGTGTCAGACCAGTCACCCCAGTGTTTCAGACCAGTCACCCCAGCGTGTCAGACCAGTCACCCCAGCGTGTCAGACCAGTCACTCCAGTGTGTCAGACCAGTCAACACCAGTGTGTCAGACCAGTCACCCCAGTGTTTCAGACCAGTCACCCCAGCGTGTCAGACCAGTCACCCCAGCGTGTCAGACCAGTCACCCCAGTGCTTGTGTGTTGGTTTACCGTCATCTCCTTCACTACACTAGGGTTGCGGAAGTTGAGGTCTGGCTGCTCCTTGAGGAACTGATGGTAGTAACACTGGCCTCTCACTGGGTCGTATGTCCAAGAGGAGTTTCCAAACACGCTCACCTGAGAACACACCACGTACTACATGTAATACTGTCACTTACCCATGACACGCTTCATGCACACACACACACCATAGCTTCCAATGGTTAACTATATAAACTATAACTAAATATTTGGTTTATACATTTTAAAGAGATTGTTATAAAGTGATAGAGAAATAACAGTCAACAATAAACGGGTAGACACATTTATCTTTCAATACGTAGGCCTATGCCTTTTGAGTGTGGATTATGAATACCCAGTTGTTAGGCGGTTCAACCTCTGTGCAGTTAACCCAGATGTAGAAGTCAGAGTAGTTTTCCGTTCGGTTGCGGCTGAGTTGGAACCACACGTGCTTGTCACTGGTGTGGTTGGGGATGTAGTCCATGATGAGTTTGAGCCCTGCACGAGCCCAGGAAAGAGAATGCAGTTTCTGTAGCAATGCGACGGCACCGTTTCGTGTGACGTTACATGAGCAGTTTGGTGCGCGCGCGCTCACCCACGCCGTGCATGCTCGCCAGGAGGTCGTCAAAGTCCTCCATAGTACCAAAGAGCGGATCAACATCTCTGAAGTCTTCCACATCATAGCCAAAGTCTTTCATGGGAGATTTATAGAAGGGGCTGATCCAGACTGCTTTAATGTTGAGATACTGGAAATAGTTCAGTTTATCTTTGATACCTAAACACAAGCACGTGTGCAGAATAATTCAGCTTCATCTTTTAAAAACATCTTCATTCTGACCCAACACCTATGTCGTTATAAACCCAACCCAGCTGAGTGGTGGTGGTGTTTTATGTGCCTTATGACTTTATTAGAGCATCGCGGTCATTTATTATATTTGTTTAGTGTTCCATCACTTTGGAAATATATCTTAATTGGCATCTTTTCCCATCATAAAATCTCTGGAGTCCATTTTGTACATTTTATGGCATGTAGTCTACCATTATCTACCTGAAATGCTGGTAAACAGATCTGTGAAAACTTTCTTTGCGCCTTACAAACGCACCGACGTTGACATGCTACAGATCAGAAAGAGAAGCGCATTGTACGCGTAAATGTCACCATCAGTGTGTGTATGAGTAATGTGTGTGAGGTACCTGCGAGGTCTCCGACCCCGTCCCCGTCCGAGTCCCTGAAGGAGCGCAGGTACACCTGATACACCGGCGTGGTCTGCCACCAGGCGAGGCAGCGAGGCGACAGCGCGACCACCGTGATGGTCAGCGCCATTAGAGTCAGTGTGCAGGCCATGGTGGTCCAGAACAGGATCTCCCGAGGGAGCCGGTACCGAGCCTGGCGCGAGTACAGGAGCAGGACCTCTTTGGGCATGCCAGCATACGGTTTAATCTGCGTGTATGCCGTTTCTTCCTCCTCTCCGGTGTTAAAGGCGGAGATGCGCGTCTCCTGCGGGTCTCCGATGTCTTTATCCTGCTCCTGGTCCGACTGAAAACCTTCGTTAACCACCGCGTCTCGCATCTCCACACCGTTGGCTTTATCCTCGTTGTTTAAGCTCGTTGCTTCTACGAATCCCAACGCGACTTATTCAGCAAACTAACAGCGCACTGGCGTGACAGTTGGGCACGAAGTTGCGCTTTTATAGTGTCGTGTCCAAGTCCATAGTGCACAGATAATCACTCCCACAGTGCACAGATACTCACTCCCACAATGCAGATACTCACTCCCACAGTGCACAGATAATCACTCCCATAGTGCACAATCACTCCCATAGTGCACATAATCACTCCCATAGTGCACAGATACTCACTCCCATAGTGCACAGATAATCACTCCCACAGTGCACATAATCACTCCCATAGTGCACAGATAATCACTCCCATAGTGCACAGATAATCACTCCCACAGTGCACATAATCACTCCCATAGTGCACAGATAATCACTCCCATAGTGCACCGATACTCACTTCCTCTCCAACTGGCCGTGCGCACCCCCACAACACGCTGCAGGTGTGACGCATGAGTCTCAAATCAACAGGTGTACTGTACTACACCTTAACCGAACCTGCTTTCTACATTTACAAACTATCCAATTCAGTTTCCTTGATCATTACGTTTATAATATCGCTTGTTTTTACTTCTTCCAGTAGTACAACGCTTCGTATTTGCTCAACATTAAAATAAATGACTATTAGATGAACCATCATATGGTCTCACGTGATCAAATAACCGTACACATTCACGTCTGCACCGCACCCACTTATAAATTATTAGTAGCATTGTCGTAGGTCGTCCGCACGGTTTCTCCTGCTAACTGGTAGTATGTTGGGCTCTTTGCCAATCCAACCTTACTTCGTGTGAGGAGTCTAGTCATCACCTTTGCCTAAAGTGGTTCATCTTATGAACTAGACATGGAACAAGTTCTGCACAGCTCTGTAAATCATTAAGAAATATGGTTATTGAGGTAAATGTCTGCTGAAAACAATCGTTGCTGTTTGATTTACTAGGTCAACCGTTAACAAAGTAGCAGGTTGCATAAGAGTGAAGATTTATATCAGTAAGAAAAAATGGTGAACGGCGTCTAAATGGCAGTAGAGACTTTCTAATGGGACTCTTACATAAGACCTTTGCACTGGAATACAAATGAGAAAAACAGCTTTCACTTCATCTTTATTGTTCGGCTCTGTTTCACCTCAGTGCCGATGTACAGCGAGTGCTGCAGACATCCATGACTCCTGGAATTACATTTGAGCAAAACCAGAATCACACTTGTATGCAGTCTGAAATTAATACATGGATCCATCATAAAGCTCATTTTTCCATTTTCTGCTAACAAAAGAGACAAAAAACCCACACCATTTTACAATATGCTCTGAAGGGGGGGGGGCAGTTCCATTTTGCAGTGTGAAAGTGAGAACTGTTTGGGGGGAAAAGGGCAGAAATATGATACAGAAAAGAGTGAAGGAGATACGTAGTGTGGCTTCACTGGGCACCAATGATCCCATACAGCCTACAACACCCACAATTCTTGGGCAGCAGGTAACACAAGCACATAACTTGCACAGTCTCTCTCATTATGTTCAAAGTAAATGACCAGCCACACAACACACTCAGTGGTCATTCTGCGTCAAATCACTTAAAGGTGATTTTGAGATCAACCATTACAGCCATTTTTGCATTACTAGGTATCTTTTAACTCTCAAAATTACATTTGCACAAAATCCAACATTTAACAAATTTTCAAGAGGAAGTCTTAAACATTTGTTCCAATAACCCAAAGTTATAACATTAAACCAAATATGTAACTTCCCTTACCCCAATTCTTTTACAGACCATGTCACAGCACACACACACACACACACAATCAGATGGTTAATGATTTGATCTGAAAATCTGAGATGTTTTTTTGTTTTAAACAGCTGAGGGCAATACAGGTTAATGACATCTGACAAAAACCAACTTGGCAACTTAAAAATCAATCCAAAATATGTAGATAAGAACCTATAACCACCATCTGCACTTACAAGATGAAAATCCAATGTTTGCAGACTATTACTGGAAATGAAGAGGTCTGAAACACCTAAGCCCCGTTATAAAAGTATTGAGAGTTAAAGGACACCAGCACATATAAAATATCTTGTTTTTGCAGCATTTTAACATTGGAAACATGCTCAAATAATACTGACTCCAAGGATTTTGGGAGGAGTAATCTTGAGACCGATTTGACACAGAACAACTCGAGCATACAGACCCTTTTCACGTCTATTGCTTCTCAGCCTGTAAGCCATAAATGACACCATATTCAAGGAGGAAAAAATATATATGAATTTATATATATCTCTATATATTCTATATTCTCTGAAACAGCAGGATTAAAAGCTTATAACAACCAAATGAGTGATAAACTGCAGGATGAAGTAATATTGGTGCAGTCTCTCAAACGTCTATCAGAGCACATGGGGGCGGGGCTAAAGGTGCAAAAAGCTATCAAGCTCCAAACCTTTCCACAACACAGGTTATGTAATAACGTAGCAACTCCTCCACACGTTCCACATGCAAACGTCAGTCAAGGAAATCCTGATCAAAGCCAGTGATGGTCCATACCCCCGAGAGTCCAGGGGTAGCAGTGGTCTCATTCTGCTCAGGTGCCGTTGCGATCCGGGCTGAGGGCTGTGGGACCCCCCCCTGCACACCAGCCCGAGGTGCCCATCTGTAGCAGAGTATAAAAAGGCACCAGAGTGCTTATGGACGGGCACGTTGCCACAAACACCAGTGTGAACTATAACATCAACACACACAAGGGGAGGAAGAGCACACAACCTCAGTCTTTATTGTTTGATGTGTACTGTGATTCATGACATGTTTTCTACTGCTGAAGTTCCTCTTTCTCCCTCATGTTTAATCCAAAAAAAAAAACATTTAAATCCTTTTAAGCGAACCGATTTCCATTGTACTTCAAATCATTACTGGATGGATTAATCTTTTAGTTTCATAGAAAAATGAAAACAAAATTATGTATGGTTTCTTCCAATCAAAAGGGATCCTTTATCCTCTAAGGGGGGGGGCGGGCACTCAGGTTGGGCAGCTACCAGGGGTCCTCGAGGTCTGCACCATTCTACAGAGACAGGAAACAGGGAGAGAATGAAAGAAGAAAAAAACAGTTAACTGGGTTTACGAAAACCACTTTTAATCAATTTAAACTTTGAATGAAGGATATGATGAATGAGAGAATTAAACAGAGAACGATTAAACTTCTCAGAGAACGATACTTTAAAAATACATTTTGGGACCAGTTACCCAACCCAGTGAAGAACAGAAGGGGGTCAGTGGTGGAGGAAATTAAACCACACGAACCTGTGAGAACCTCACAATGGAGAAAAGGGTCCAGCATCCTGACTGGGGCCTCACACGTCTGATTATACCACCAGCCTGACTGGGGCCTCACACGTCTGATTATACCACCAGCCTGACTGGGGCCTCACACGTCTGATTACACCACCAGCCTGACTGGGGCCTCACACGTCTGATTACACCACCAGCCTGACTGGGGCCTCACACGTCTGATTACACCACCAGCCTGACTGGGGCCTCACACGTCTGATTACACCACCATCCTGACTGGGGCCTCACACGTCTGATTACACCACCATCCTGACTGGCACCTCACACGTCTGATTACACCACCATCCTGACTGGCACCTCACATGTCTGATTACACCACCAGCCTGACTGGGGCCTCACACGTCTGATTACACCACCAGCCTGACTGGCACCTCACACGTCTGATTACACCATCAGCCTGACTGGCACCTCACACGTCTGATTACACCATCAGCCTGACTGGGGCCTCACACGTCTGATTACACCACCAGCCTGACTGGCACCTCACACGTCTGATTACACCACCAGCCTGACACTGTCTGCTGTAATAAACACACTGTCTGATGCCATAGCACTGCACATCTGTCTGATTTGTCTGATTCCATAGCACTGCTTCCCCCTTTTAGTGAGGAGACGTGAGGAGTTACTGAACTGTTTGGTGCAGATGTTTCCAGAGCAGCTTACACTGACCTTCACTGAGATTTAGATCATCAGCTCCCCCTGCAGATGCCATTATAGCAACCAAACTAATTCACAGACTGGATCAAACATCCTAAACATGACGTAGCGAATGGCCTTTCCTGTAGGAAGCAATATTAGTGTTAAAACTTACCAAACGAAACAGGAGGGCTGCATTAATCAAAAAAGTGAACACAAAATTAGAAATGAGTGTTTTGGTGTTCACCAACACGGTGAGACCCACCCAATAGTGACTCTGACCCAATCTATGGGTCTCCACCCATATTTACAGGAGTGTGATGGTACGTATCTGTGTGACCTGTACTGCATATGTGAATATGAGGATCCACACTGCTGTTGACTTGTGTGTGCAGGTTCAGGCCAGAAACCTGCCGTCCACCCAGCCAGTGGAGAAGGACGCAACACAAGAGATGAACAGTGTAGCTAGAAAGATCGTCTGTAGGGTGACACCCCACACAAGCAGCGTCACACGCACAGCAATGTCACGCACAACATTCACGGTGCTCTCAGTGCACAGGCCAGAACGTCTTACCCCACACGTGATGGTCTGTGCCCGAGTGCAAGCCCGTGCAGAGATGAGTCAGCGTATTACACCGATGCTTAAAGAGCTGTGATGGATACCTGGGTCATTCAGTATCGACTTTAAAAGCGCTTGAAAGAGCATGTTGTTGCCGTGGTGCTAAAGTGTGTGTTTCTCTTCCAGATGACCTGAACGCTCTCCAGGTCAAATACTCAAGAAAACGAAAACTGAGGTCTTTAAACAACTACAGTTCACTCTGTAATTTTACTACGGCTTCTCACTTCTGCTTTGACCGGTTTTATTTACTTTTACTTTGAAACAGTTTCTCTGACATGCTGCACATCTATCTCTGTGGTCCACATTTCATTCTCCTTTATTTCATTTATTTTAATTCTCTTTTCTTTCGCTCTTATTTCCTTGGGGAGAGGTGATGTACCATTTTGAGATTCTGGCCATTTGTTTAACTGTCTACAGGTGATTTCAATAAATTAGATTATCAAAAATTTTATTTCAGTAATTCAATACAAAAAGTGAAAGGCATATTTTATAGATTCATGAGTCATCTATTTCAAGTTTAGTATTGTTTATTTCTGTTAGTGTTGATGATTATGGCTTACAGCCAATGAAAACCCAAGTAATTATCTCAGAAAACTAGAATAGTTAACACAAAACACCCGCAAATACTTCCTAAGTGTTTCAAATGGTCCTTTAGTCTGGTTCAGTAGTCTACACGATCACAGGAAAGACTGCTAACTTGACAGACATCCAGAAGACACTGACACACTCCACTAGGAGGGTAAGACACTAAAGGTCATTGCTAAAGAAGCTGGCTGATCACAGAGTGATGTATCCAGGCATATTAATGGAAAGATGAGTGGAAAGGAAAAGTGTGAACAAGTAACCGTGATAACCGCAGCCTTGAGAGGATCGTCAAGAAAAGGCCATTCAAAAAATATGGTGGAGATTCACAAGGACTGAAGCGCTGCTGGAGTCAGAGCTTCAACATCCACCACACACAGACGTATCCAGGACGTGGGCTACAACTGTCACATGGCTCGTGTCAAGCCACTCATGACCAAGAGACAACACCAGAAGTGTCTTACCTGGTCCAAGGAGAAACTGGACTATTCCTGAGTGGCCCAATGTGGTGTTTGCAGGTAAAAGTAAAGTCCCAGAGTCTGTAGGAATAGTGGAGAGACACACAATCCAAGCTGCTTGGTCTAGTGTGAAGTTTACACAATAGGTGATGGTTTGAGGATCCATCTCACCTGCTGCTGTAGGTCCACAGTGTTTATCAAGACCAAAGCCAGCGCAGCCGTCTTCCAGGAAGGACATTTTAGAGATCATGCTTACGTCTGCCGACAAGCTTTTAGAGATGGCAATTTCATTTCAAGACTGGGAACCAGTTCACACTGCCAAAAGTACAGACACCTGGTCTAATAACCACAGTATCACTGTGCTTGATTGGCCAGCAAACTGACCTAAACCCCATAGAGCAGGGGTACTCAACTGGCGGACCGCGGTCCGGATCCGGACCCGAACGCAGTCCTGTCCGGACCCAATCACATTCCTGATTAACTGGATACGGACCAAAACAAAACCGTAACATTTATTTCAGGGCTATTGAAAAAACACTCCGTCACGAGTGTTACGTTTGCCACCCCCCGCTCAACAACTTACGCTGCACCCCCCCCCCCCCCCCCCCCCCCGCGCTCAACAACAAGCCTGCCTGGTTGACGCTTCGCGAGCGGCGCGAGGGTCCGCGCGGCGAAAATGTCGTAATCGCTGTGGCTTCGCGTGTGCGCGAGGCTGTCGGTTCGAGAGGTCGTGCACCTCTCGAATTTTGTAACTTCGCGCCGCGCTTCAGCGCAATGAACAAAGTCACGTTTTCAGGGTTCATACACCTTTATAAGGTGGAATTAAAGCACTTGTACGTCACTTCCAAGGTCCATTTCAATATTTCCCAGCATGTTAAACATAATTAAGTTAAATATTTATACATATACTCGAAATAATTCGCTTTTTATCACATTATTTAATGGTTGTTTATTTAAAAAACGCCCAATCTTCACGTCTTCACGTTCTCATGTTTCGTCCTGGAATGACAAGAGGCTCGTATTTGTTAACCTAATACAAGAGAACTATTCAGTCAGACAGATATTTGTTGTGAAACCAAGTAGTTACAATTTCAAGCATTTTAAAGTACTTTAACCTAAATTCCAGCACTTTTCAAACCTGAAACATATAGCAACATTAAAATTGGTCAGGTAAATGTTAATTCCCCTGTTTTGAGGGGTGTTTCTACCACATATCGTTTCGGACAAAACGCCTATCGTTTCGGAGAACACTGCAGTGACGCTCGCGAAAGTATAAACGCCTCCACCGTTCGCGCACCGTCCCCTCCCCCCCCCCCCCCCCCCCCGCCCCCCCCCCCCGCTCAACGACTTACGTTCGCCACCCCCGCCGCACCGGACCTCAGGTCACAGGTATCTGCCAAAATTGGACCGCGGACAAATTTAGTTGAGTACGCCTGCCATAGAGAATCTCTGGGATATTATCAAGAGGAAGATGAGACACCAGACCCAACAATGCAGACGAGATGAAGGCTGCTATCAAAGCAGCGTGGGCTTCCATGACACCTCAGCAGTGATACAGACTGATCACCTCCACGCCGCACTGATGCACTAATTCATGCTAAAGGAGCCCCGACCACGTGTTGAGTGATTCACTCTACATACTTCTCAGTAGGACAGCATTTCTGAATTAAAAATATTTTTTTAGTCGGTCTTATATAATATTCAAATTTTCTGAGTTAATGATTTTTGGGTTTTCATTGTCTGCAAGCCATAATCATCAACACTAACAGAAATAAACACTTGAAATAGATCACCATCATGAATCTATATATTCATTTATTTCTCTTTTTATATAGAATTAATAAATTTTTTGATAATATTCTAATGTATTGAGATGAACTTGTATAAGTGTCTTTAATAGGGGGTTATACTTGATACTGGGATTCATCTGTGACAATCAAAGTTCAGTCCTCCGTTCAGGCTGTTGAACTCTTCAGTAGTGTGTGTTACCCAACTGAGACACACGTATCCATGACCCACACGTTCTCTTGTAATGACGAAAGACTTTTAGGCCTTGGAACATCTCATCGATCTTTTATTTGTTTAAAGTGCAATTAAAGGTTTAGTATTATTTCTAAGTAAACAAAGGAAAAAAACTGTAATTGTGGTGGTCAAAACTGATCTTGAATACTGCTACCTGCATAGAGCTAGCATGTGAATGTTTAAGTGCTGGGTTAGTGAATCAACTGAATACTGGATCCCAAACCCTTGTTTTCATGAATGTAGCAATGACGGCATACAGGGAAGATGAGAACAGGACAGTACGCAGAAGAAACCACACAGCACACACTGACCCACACACACACACACTCTGACCCCCACTCAGAGCACAGGGTCCACAACAGTCACAACACCCCAGACCAAGGCAAGGAAACACCAGACACACAGACAGTCCAAGAGCCCAGACTAACACACACACACACACACACACACACACACACACACACACACACACACACACACACACACACACACACACCCTTGGATGTCCAAATCAACAGTCTAGTTATTCCAGTACAAACACAGAAATCTATCATTGCAATTACATCAGACTGTGCTTCTGGTCATAACCACAAACTCAGAGCGACACCATCATCATCATGACACACGGTTTTGGAGGAACGGTCCGAGCCCCGTGACCGGAGCGCCGTGTTTGAGTGGAGACACCACAGGGGGCTTCTCTGCTTGGTGGGCCCAGCCATTTTGATGTGGTGATCTCAGTCTTGTTGCCCTGACGCTGAAGCTCTGGTTCCATGACCTCAGCGCACCTGCACGCCCCCTCAGCCTCCCTCCCCCGAGCTCTCGTGATGACCTCAGCGCACCTGCACGCCCCCCCAGCCTCCCTCCCCCGAGCTCTCGTGATGAGATGGTCACAGCTATGTGAGGAGGTGTGTGGCGGTGTTGGGAGACTCACCCCGTCATCTTCTCTTTGAGGGTTGAGCCGGTTATACACGGCCTCAATTACACTGTGCCTGCAGGAACACACACACACACACACACACAAGAGACACGAAGCTTTGAGGTTAACTATCAGAGCACGAAGTCTTGACAGACAATCTGAGCAGGACACAAGGTGTGGGCAGAAGGCTGCAGCTACATAACACACTCTCTCTTCGTGAGTGTGTGTGTGTGTGCGCGTTTCTCTCACTTGCTGGCAAGGCCGCCCCCTGGTGGGAGGTTGGGGATATTCTCCGTGGCGAGGTTCCTCATGACATGTAGCAGGTCAGGAACGCCCTCCTCTCCGGCTTTCTCCACGAGCTCTGGGGGAATACATGAACATTAACACCACTCGTGCTCCACTGAGACCACGTCTGCTCACGTGTGTTTAGAGCCCTGAACCAGGAGAGAACGCGGGTGGGAAACAAGACACTGAGTGAGTGAGTGAGTGAGAGAGAGAGAGAGAGAGAGAGAGAGAGAGAGAGAGAGAGAGAGAGAGAGAGAGAGAGAGAGAGAGAGAGAGAGAGAGAGAGAGAGAGAGAGAGAGAGAGAGAGAGGAGAGAGAGAGAGAGAGAGAGAGAGAGAGAGAGAGAGAGAGAGAGAGAGAGAGAGAGAGAGAGAGAGAGAGAGAGAGAGAGAGAGAGAGAAGAAAGCCTGCAGCCCGGTTGGACCACTCTGGGCCCGCTGCCAGTCCCGTGTCCAGCCAGCACATTCCTGGCCGGAGCAGCCGTGCTGATGACTCCCTGAGGCCCTCTCAGCACCCAGCCAAACATCACCACAACGTTACTGCAACCTTGGCCTAACGCTCCAGGCCCCAGGCTTACGTAACCCACAAAAGTGCACAACTCACAGCCTCTCGCCAGATTACGTACAGCATCCAAAACAGAAAGGGCAAGCCAGAGGAGAAGAAATGAAAGAAACAGAGTAGAGAGAGAATGAGCAAGAGGGGGGTAGAGAGAGAGAGAGAGAGAGAGAGAGAGAGAGAGAGAGGGAGGAGATGCAGATTAGCCTGAAAGCCACTAAACTCAACCTGTAGTCATTTCTAAAAGTGTCCACTAGCCTAATTTCCTTTTCTTTCTTCATATCTAAATCCAAGATTAAGCAATAAAAACACCTTCAATAGTGTTTTACTATTAAACTACTAAAACTAACCAGTGAGAAAACACAACTAGAAGACTAGCTGAGGCTAAAATGCTAAGTGGAAGTGCAGAATCTGGCCACGACCAGCTGGTAAATATGTAGCATGTCAGTGTTCAGTAATGACAGCATTGTTGCGGTCCGATTGGCTGGCTGACCTCAGGACAGAGTGCACGCCCAACCAATCAGCAGGCTGCCTGGGAGGAGCTTGAATTACTACAGCAGAAAGGCGTCGTTGAGTGAACACGGTCAGGGAAACATTACGATTGGGGAGGCAGAACGCTTCATTAGTGGGAATATATATTAAAATCGCTTGCTAATACATTATACTGTACGAGTTAGTTGCCACGAATGAACCCAATTTGCATAAAGCTAATCAGGAGGTATCTTTATTCATTTGTTAATAACAGCATTAGCATTTTTTACCCTATTCCTTTAAGATGTGACATTATGAGCTGACAGGTTTATGGTCCCACATCTTTTGAAATATCACTGTATGTTTTGGTATCTGAATTACAAAAGACATATTCATAATTTTTATAGCAAATATTTAAAATATCTTTAAGCACTGTAAGTAGGGACCCCACCTTCAGTTGATTTGCATAAAACACATTTTTAAAGTGCCTATTATCAAGCAGAGTTCATTTTCAGGGTATGCAGGTATGAAGCAAGGGCTTTTATTTTGATTTTTTTTTTGTAGTGTTCAATTGGTCTCTGAAGTGTAAATGTTGAGAAAAACGAGTGCACCTTCCACACGCGACTCGAGGAATTTGTCCAGCTCTGCGTCTCTCTTCACCGCCTCCTCCGACACTTTGGGCGCATTTGGCAAACAGACCAAGACGACACTCATGTTGTCTCGACTTCCCTGCGGACAGAGAGAAAGAGAAATGTAACCCTGACCCCCAAACCCCCGTACACCCCCCCCCCCAACAGAGCCGAACGCCCGTACCTTGTGTAGACACGTGTCCACCACCTCGTTGCACACCTTCTCCAGGTCGTCCGACACCTCCAGCCTCGCGCGTACGAATGCGCACAGCTCCTCGTTGCTCATCACGTCCCAGATGCCGTCGCACGCCAGCACCACGAACTCGTCCTCGGCCTCCGCGCGCACGATCTCGAACACCTCGGGCTCCGGGGACACCAGCTGCTCCGTGGGGCCCTTGCCCTCCACGCACTTGTAGTCGTAGTCGCCCAGGGCGCGGGACACGGCCAGCGAGCCGTTGACGCGCTGGATCATGACGGAGCCGCCGGCGTTCTGGATACGCTCCTTCTCGCGCGGGTCGCAGGGCTTGTGGTCCAGCGTGGAGAAGCGCGCGTGGCCATCGCGGCACAGCAGGGCGCGCGAGTCCCCGCAGTTGATGAAGTAGACGTGGGCGGGCGAGAGCAGGACGGCCACGGCCGTGGAGCCGCTGCGGTCCATCCCGTTACGCAGGTCCGTGAAGCTGCGCATGTGCTCATCGATGCGCAGGAAGCCGTCGCGGACGCCGGCCTTCACGGCCTCCACGGCGGGCGCGTCGGGCGACGCCGCCCCCGCCCTCCGCAGATCCTCGGCCGAGCCGGCCGCCACGATGTGCTCCAGCAGGTGCTTGGCGCAGTAGTTGGCCACGCGGGAGCCGGCGTGGCCGTCGTACACGGCGAAGAAGGACCAGTGGTCCAGGCCGTGGGGCAGGCCCAGCACGGCCGTGTGCGCGTCCTCCATCTCCACCCTCCACCCCTGCATGCTGCTCAGGCCGTAGCGAAGCCCGTTACCCTCGCCGCGCGCGTTTTGCTTCTCCGTCTTGGGCTTGTCCAGGAACGCCCCCATGGCTCAGGTCACCGTCTGGGGGCAGAAACGGAGCGCAGGGTCAAGAGGTCACGCAGGGAGGAAACACGGCGATGTGCCGGACCGGCGTGAAGGCGTCGGGTCTCTTCCCGACCCACACGACTCCGCTAACACACACAGCCAGATCCCAGCACATGACCAGCAGTAAGAGGGCAAAGGTTAACACAAACGTTGCCATAGCACCAGACGCCGGTCGGGTTCCTCTAACGCCAAAGCAGCATCGTACCGTACAGCTTTAGAACTTTAGATTCTATCCAGAGACGTGATGAGAAATTAACAGTTTACCTCTTAACTTGATCAACCAAATAACCACAGTTAACTTCATCCATTCTTTCGTTTTTTTTCCACATTACTTTTTTAATACATAATTTTCATTCATTAATAAATAAATTGGGTATCAACAGAGGCACCACTCTGCTCCTCGGGGTCCCAGATCAGTTGTCCCAGAGGACCGACTAACTTTAAACTACAGGAGTGCCAGTGTGCTGTAATGTGCATGCGATGACAGTATGGGAACAGAATTCTCTAAAAAGGGCAAAACATTTGTCTAGGCCTCCAACTGACTTCACAATCACCACTGATCATAAAAGCTATCTTGGCAAAAAATAAGTATGAATATTTATGCTATAAATGATATTGAATGATACTATGATAGACTTAGGTTCACTAGTTATACACATGGCCCAGAACCTCCCACACCGAGACTGATATTGCAATGAATGTGACCATCATAGTTAGACTTGCTTCCCAGCAGACGGTGTCCTATTAACGCCAAACCCAAACCTCCTGACTGGAATAAACATGATGGGTTTCTTGGCGCTGAAGCCATGGCGTGGGTGAATCTTCTGAAAACCAACACACCCTGAGCCTGGTAATCTCAGTGCCTCCGCAAAGCCAATTTAGCTATTAAGACGTGTCAAGAACTACAAGAACCACACGGCTCACGCAAAGCCAGAGAGAGAACAAAACATCAGTTTATGAGTAGAGACGACGAACCTGCTAGAACGGGTCACACTCATGGCCACAGTTGAAGTGAACAGATCTCCTTCAACATTTCACTACCTTATAGACCGAACCCCTGACTGAGCGCTTTACCTACGGCGATCCCTCTCTGGGGGACGGACGTCGTGGAAGGAAGCCCAGTGAATCTGGCAGGGAAGAGTCAGGGAAGCTCTCATTCTCTCGTTGAGTTCTGCGGGACTCATGGTAGACCTGACGTTTGGCACATACCGCTCTACGCAACACATCTCATACGCCTCCTGTTCACTCTGGAGCAAGAGGCACACTGCCAACAGGTTCACCTCTCTCAGCATGACCGTCTTTTGCCATGATTTTGATCACAAACCTATAAGTTGTAAGTATCTGCGGTGCCCGGAGTTCTGGTCATATAATGTGGCTGTGGTCAGGATGAACTATTAAGAGCTTCTTGCTGATCCTTCACCGCTGCTGTCCAGAGAGCTGTAGCACCATCACACTGGTGATGTATAATTACAAGATTCTCAACAACCTATTCATCAAGATTTTACCTCAAGCTAATTGTGTGGTGCACCATAGAGGACTCACACCCTCCCACAGCCCAGCAGAGAGGGCCTGGCACAACAGTTGGAAGTGGAGCCATGTTTTCACCCAGCACAGGGAGCCCTACCGCCCAACACGACAGGCCGTATTGTCAACATCGTCCATGTGGAGAACGGGAGAAGTTGTGGGGACGCGTGACTGATGAGGGCAGGTCCCAACCGCTGATCAGAAAGAGTGTGTGGCCGCGTCAGATGGAGTGTGTGGCCGCGTCAGAAGGAGTGTGTGGTCGCATCACAAAGAGTGTGTGGCCACGTCATGTTTTAAAAAGTATGGGGGACTGTAAAATTTCAAATGATATAAAATGCCAAAATGAGAATGTGTAGGCTGGGTTTTCCTGTGCCATCCCAACCCTGTTGTAAATTTATATTCCCTGCTAAATATACTGTGTGTGCTTCCTACCACTGCAACGCATTTTCATTTTCTGAAATAGGAAATGTACCCTAACCTACAGTTAAGATCCATCTGCCTCCTCATAAATGTGTATAAATAAGCAAGTGTAAAAACATGAGCAGATGAAATTACTTTGTATGTTTGATATAGTTTATGCTAGAACATGATGATGCTACCTAATTATTGAAAAATACCCAATTACTGACTCCTTAAGCTATTGAAGCGATCATTATTAATCACAGGAGCCTTGATGAAAGCCAAATGTCACCAAAAAGCCCACCAGCTCCGAGACAAACCGCCTGGCTACTGCCTGGAATACGGACCTTTTGACTTCAGTGTCCCAAAGCCTAGAAACCAGCAAACATCACGGGCTATTAAAAAACTGTTTCTCATAACCATCTCAGTCTCAAATAAAAGGCAAAACATGTGATCTGAAAATAGAAGCGTGTAAGCCCAAACCCAGGAGAGAGAGATCAGGATGTACAAATGATCCAGGACTCCTGATGTATTTCCCATCATGATGGGACATTAGAGGAGGACGCCGACTGCAGTGATCCGAGTGCCCAAGTTACACACATTACTAAAACAAGACTACCAACCGGACGCCTGGTTAAGTCCTGTAGGTGCATTACACGCAAACATCTTTCTGATACGACTAGTAATCAGCTTTGTTAATAATTATCCGCATTGTTAATTTTCCCTATTTTACATTCATTTCATTTTGAAAAAATAATAAATGCAGGCAGGATTTTCATGTAAAGCTGAAGCTATTCAGGTCAAACCCAGAAGCACAAACATTGTACACACAGCCATCAACATACCACCACCAACAGACCTGCTCACCACCGACAACAGACCTGCTCACCACCACCAACAGTCCTGCTCACCACCACCAACAGACCTGCTCACCACCACCAACAGACCTGCTCACCACCACCAACAGACCTGCTCACCACCACCAACAGACCTGCTCACCACCGACAACAGACCTGCTCACCACCGACAACAGACCTGCTCACCACCGACAACAGGCTAGCTGTCTTTGCCACAGTACGTCAAAAAGCACATTATACATACCCGGAAACAAGGAACTATAATCCATAGGCCAGTGAACATGCTGGACTGCTCACAGCAGCTCGGGCACCATGCTGGTGTCCCTCCACAAGCTCAAGTAGACACCATCTCTGTAGTAACTCATTTACTTCAACAAGCACATGGATGTGTGATTCAGACAGCAGCCCACAGCGGATTATGAAACTGCATGAATGAACAGTCCAAGTAAGTTATTTTTCCCTTTACATTAAATTAAGACTTTAAATCATTATTTAATATTCACCCCCCAGTTAAGATATCCCAATCCAAAAAAGCCCGGGGGTGTATAAGACACACCTGCCCACACACACACACAGACACACTCCATATTGCAGTGAACAGGGATGGCTGATACATACAATGCACCAAAAGGGAAAAAAATATATATTTGACTTGCCAGATTCACCATTTAAATTCAATTATTATGATTCTATGATTCAATTATGGCATTTTTTACCTATTTAATAGATATTAAGAGATTATTTTTATTTTTCAGAATTCTTATTCTTAGCTGCTTTTCTACTACAGACAGCCACGCTATCCTGCCACTAGGGTTGCAGCGGTAACCGGTTTCACGGTATACCACGGTATTAAAATGCACGGTTATCATACCGTGTGCGTTTGCTTATTACCGGTAAAAAGCAAGCCAGCGGAGAAACTGACCCGCGCATGCGCAACTCCGCTCCGGTTCAGCTACTCAGCACACAGCAGTGAGAATGGCAGAAAGTGCATCAGACTTAACACATTTTTTTACAAAAAAAAAAAGCTAAACTAAAATCAGTGGCGAAAATGACGTAATCGCGGTGGCTCCGCCCGTGCGCGAGGGTCTCGCGCGCTGTCGATTCGCGAGGTCGTACACCTCTCGAATTTTGTAACTTTGCGCGCTGCGCCTCAGCGCAATGAACAAAGTCACGTTTGCAGGATTCATACACGTTTAAAAGGTGGAATTAAAACACTTGTACGTCACTTTAAAGGTCCGTTTCAATATTTCCCAGCACCTTAAACTTAATTAAGTTAAATATTTATACATATACTCGAAATAATTCGCTTTTTCATCACATTATTTAATGGTTGTTTATTTCCAAAACGCCCAATCTTAACGTCTTCACGTTCTCTCATGTTTTGTCCTGGAATTAAAAGAGGCTCGTATTTGTTAACGTAAGACAAAAGAACTGTGCGGAGTCGCGTGCTACGGTCACTAGTGAAAGTATAAACCTAGCTTTTTATGGTCATTGCTTTCACTGGATGTGAAAGACGCTATTAATTTACATGCGTTCAAATTCTAACGTACCTGTTTTTGATATGTTAAAACCAGACTCGGTGTGAAAACCTTAAAATAGAAATCTCTATTGTGATGATGTCAGAAATAAATCCTCTCTTCCTGCAGTATCTGGTTATATTCCAACTTGGCAGTACAACGGACGTTTACAACAGTTGTTGATCAGACACTGACCCAGGCTGAGTTTATCAGATATTAAATAATTTAAACTTAAATAATTGTACTGAAATCCATGATTTAGGTTTCTCTAATTTTGCAGTATTTATATAAACATGTGTACAGCTTATTTTTTTAAAGGACACATTTTGTATACAATAGTTCCAGGTTTCTACAATAAATAGTTAATTGAACAAAAATAACTTGTAATTTCTTTAAGGGTCGGTGTATCTTTTAATAATATACAAACTAACTGTGATACCGTGATAACCGTGATACCGCGGTATTTTCTGAGACGGTTATCATACCGTGAAAATCTCATACCGTTGCAACCCTACCTGCCACACGTCTTACGTACAGGAAAAGAAGCAGCATCTCTCTACACCCTTAAGAAACCCAGTGCACGTAATACAGTTTAGCTGCTAATGTGATTATGTGAATGTTTTCACCCAAGGAAATAGCAGAATAACAATTTCCCTGCAAATGCTAATTCAAAACCCATTCAGCCTCAAGTAGGCTCTTTGAATATCATAAAAAAATAATGTAGCTCACTAAATGCGACATTTTGCACTTTAGCGAGACAGCTAAACGCCTCTGCTCAAAATCGCTGCCTCAGTAGTATAAAGATGTAAACAATTTCTCAACATTAAGCACTAGAACAGTAAATTAAAAAAATGTAATAAGAGCAAATATTCAAAGAATAAGCTGTGTACCAAACCCGTGGTGCCACA
Source organism: Brachyhypopomus gauderio (assembly GCF_052324685.1). NCBI lineage: Eukaryota > Metazoa > Chordata > Actinopteri > Gymnotiformes > Hypopomidae > Brachyhypopomus > Brachyhypopomus gauderio. The sequence continues at coordinate 1,443,425 of NC_135225.1, read as the reverse complement.
CCGGCCAATCAAATACTCATACTGCGTTTTCGTGGCCTTACCCCAACCCTAATTACAGATTATTACAAAAGGCAGAGCGCTCCGAGCTCAGCAGACTGCAGGCCAGCCATTTGGCATGTGATGATGTCACGAGGCAACATGTCTGAGTGTCTGCGCCTCACGCCCCTTGAACTATAAATAACCCCAGCTAGGATTGCACACTACCCCCAGTACATTCTGCAAAGCCCCCAGTCATTTACTCGATTTTCAAACTCTCACCTTTCATGGAAGGGAAACAGCATTTCCTCCTAAATCAAACCTCGGGAGCAACAAACCTAGTTGGGACACATTTATACCTTAGAGGCACAGAAGAAAAGGGCACAGGTCAAAGGTTTGGTGTTCAAAGAGCCTTCTGTGCGAGGCACACATCACTGGCTGAAGTGCGGTATAATGTCCAGCAATAAATCGGAGCGTTGTGGACAGGACACCTGTGCCCTGACTCCACACACACCACACTTTGATCACGCGGGGTGATTAGCATCACAGTATGCTAACAAGGCCAGACAATAACAACCGACTGGTTATGAATATGGGTGAATTCACAGGGGCCTTTTGTATTAAGGCAAAATACAAACAAATGAAATATATTCAGTCAAGACAGGAAGTGGAAGAGACCTTTGAAGGCTATTTTAATAATGGCACCTATAAAACAAGATTAAAAAAAAAAGAAATTTATACACGACTTACCCTATTATCTTCATTTTCCAGATAACAGATTTTCACAGACTTTTATCTATTATATCCATGTTTGGCATTCAAGAAAATGACATCATGTTAAAGGCAAAGATCAAAATGAGATGTTAGTGCTTCAGCCTACTGTAGTGATCACAGAACAGACAGAGCGGCATACACAGCTTCACGCTCAGCTCCGACATTACTACAGACATTACTAAGCACCGTTTTCTACATGCTAGCCTGCCTGTCTTCCGAAAGACGACCAGGACGCGTCCACAAAACCGAGAACACTCCAGTGAACAGACGGCTCCATCAAGCCTATAAATAGCCTCGTCGTTACCAGCTCGGCTCCGTGACACTGAGTCGTTTCACAGCGTTCATGACGTGCTCACCTGACCTCACCTGACGTGCTCACCTGACCTCCCGGCGTTCAACACACACACACACCCAGGTGCTCCCACCATCTCCCTACACCACAGCGCCGAGCACACACACCGGGCCTACGCGCTTCCCAAGATGCACGGCACCGCGGTGATGTAACCACTGGTCCACAGTCATGTGCTGCGTTTCCATGCCTACCATGCCCGGAGTGGCAGCCGAGAGCGGTTTCCATGGGAACAGAGAGCTTCAGAAGGGCACTTCAGTGCGTCTTTTGGTGCAACTGGTGCCGTCGCTCCGCGGGAGAGAAGTGAGAGGTGAAGTAAAACTCACCACTTTGAGAAGTGGGAAGTGGCTTTAGTCACCTCCATCTAAAGCCTGATTATTAAGATCATTCATTAAACACCCCCCCCCCCCCCCCCCCCCCCAAGAATAAAGACAGGAAGAAAATGTCTGCACGCACGCTCCATCTTCGGCAGGGCTAGAATAACTCGCTGGGTGATCAAAAGCTGATCTGATCCATTCTGACATTTTTCCTTCAGTGTGCACATTGGTAATGCCATCTGATCTGTGTAGAAACGGACGCACTTGTACCCAGCGGTTATTACCTGACAGTGACGGGCTTTCATCACCCCACAGCCCAACTATTTCACCTCCAAACTCACCAACGTGTGCTTGCTTGCATTTGGCGGTATGACGGCTAAGCGTTGCAGAAGGCTCCTTGTGTAAATATGACAAGCAGTCACTATTCTCTGACACTGCAGTTACCTGCAATTCAAAATCATCATCATTGACTGACATTTTCTCTCAAAAAATAAAAAACCACAGGCAGAAATCACTGTTGGTCTTTAGAAATGTGATATTGCATCTTTTTAAAGTTCCTTCGAAAACTGTTCATCAAAAAAGTGCCATGACATCACTGCTAATCTTCAGTCCTGTTTATTTATTCTGTACTGCCTGCAAGTTACTTTTAAAATTATTGAGCCACTGCAATGAAAAAACATGCATATCTATATATATATTAGTGTTGTCAAAAAAATCGATATATCGATACGTATCGATACTGAACATTCTGAAACGGTACAATACTCGTTTCCCTTAAGTATCGATTCTTTTTACATAAAATGCGCTTTCGTTTGACCCACCCAAGCTGCCGTAATGCACAGGACAGTTTGTAATGCTAATATGGCAGCTAAAGCAAACGCAGTGCTGTTGGATTCGAAGCAGATACAGATGGAAAACCGAAGGATATGAACAAGCCTGTTTGCAAGCGCTGCTTTTGGAACATTTCAACGAAGGGCGCTGAAGCCTGGTTGAGTGACCATAGCGCTCGACTCCGCGCGCACCTCGCGCGAACCTCCGCGAACGGTGGAGGCTTTATACTTTCCGCTTTGCAGTGTTGTCCGAAACTATATGTGGTAGTATAAAAGAAACACGCCTGAAAACAGGGGAATGAACACTTACCTGACGAATTTTAATGCTGCTTTGTGTTTCAGGTTTGAAAAGTGCTGCAATTTAGGCTAAAGTACTTGAAAATGTTGAAATTGTAACTACTTCGTTTCACAACAAATATCTGTCTGACTGGACATTTTTCTTGTATTACATTAACAAATACGAGCCTCTTGTAATTCCAGGATGAAACATGAGAGAACGTGAAGACGTTAAGATTGGGCGTTTTGAAAATAAACAACCATTAAATAATGTGATTAAAAGCGCAATATTTCGAATCATTTCGAGTATATGTATAAATATTTAACTTAATTAAGTTTAACGTGCTGGGAAATATTGGTACAAGCGCTTGAATTGAACCCTGCAAACATGACTTTGTTCATTGCGCTGAGGCGCGGCGCGCGCGAAGTTACAAAATTCGAGAGGTGCACGACCTTGCGTGCGCCGCGCTTCAGCGCTATGAACAAAGTCATGTTTGCAGGGTTCATACACCTTGTGGAATTCAAACACTTGTATGTCACTTTCAAGGTCCATTTCAATATTTCCCAGCACGAGCAAAGACACTTTGTCAGACGTTCAAAAGACGTCCACTGAAAAGCCAGAATGAAAGTTTTAGCGACGTCTTTTTTAAACGTCTATTACTGCCGTTCAGTTGCAGTTTTTGCACGTCCTGACATCCAATAAAGGTCCTAGTCAAACGTTCAGATAGAAAACTCGTCATAGACGTTCATGTTAAGTTAAAAGGTTAAGGTCCTAGTCACACTGTCAGATTTGACAGGGGGGGGGGGGTTGTATACGTTGTATATCGCGATCGATCGCCAGTGGAGGGCGACATAGATATGGATCGGAGGTAGGTAAATAAACTAGATTTTTTTTCTCGCCGTGTGAAATCGGAGGTGTGAGCGTGTGAAGACGGTCAAACGCGTGTGTCAGACGCTCAATGCGTGAGACTTGAGAACCCTGGTCTGGACTGACCGACGTGATACAGACTTGATTTTAACGTCTTTCTGACGTCGCATGTTTGTTGGGATAAGTTAAATATTTATACATATACTCGAAATGATTCGCTTTTTTATCACATTATTTAATTGTTGTTTATTTTCAAAACGCCCAATCATAACGTCTTCACGTTCTCTCATGTTTCATCCTGGAATTACAAGATGCTCGTATTTGTTAACACAAAAGAACTGTTCAGTCAGACAGACATTTGTTGTGAAATGAAGTTACAATTTCAAGCATTTTCAAACACAAAGCAACATTCATTTGTTTGTTTATAAAAAAAAATAAAAAGGCTTTAAAACGGAAATTAGCATCGTATTTGACTTTGGTATCGAAAATGGTATCGAATTTCAATATTTTTTAAAGTATCGTATCGAAGTTGTAATTCTTAATATCGTGACAAGCCTAATATATATATACACTGTTCTGCATTCTAGGAGATAAAAACTATAACAAATTATTATTACAGGTTTTATTTTAAAATGCTCACATGACTGATGTAAAGTGTATCTAATTAAAGCATATTTAGCATTATAATATAAAGGTTGTACAAAATCAAAAACTAAAATAACAGAAATGGAAAATGGATTATACAGAAATGGAAACTGGTTGATGTGGCTTTTCGATGCAAAAGGTTTAACATTCTGTGCAAATGAGCAGTGTGTTTTATATGATTTACCTGACGGTACCTGTAATGAATGTCTACCACACCAGGTATGCCCACATCTTCCACTTAACCTTTCTATTAGGGAACAGAAATCTACTACACACTACCTTGATTAGGGCTGTGTGCAAAATATCCATACAGCAATAGGCTAGATCAAGAATAAACCATTACTGATGCACGAATCAATAGTGACAGTGGTATCAATATTCATGAACGTTTCTATTCTTTACTCAAAGTGAAACTGATGCATTCAAATATTTAATATGGCCAGCAGCTGGCATCTAAGAAAAACCAACAAAAAAACCCCGATACATCGTGTATTGCGATACGCATCGTGATACATATTGTATCGTTAAGCTATAGGCAATTCTCCATCGGTCTGCACAGGTTCGCGCTTTGCTTGGTTTCCAACATTTTGTGTTGAAACAGGGCACCAATAGAAGAAGAAATACGGTCCCTATACTGCATATAAATGACAGAGAAGTCAAAAGATACTTTGAGGAGATTTCACACTTCTCTCAGCTGTCAGTGATAAACTTTGAAGAGATTGAAGGCAGGGAGGGAATTAAGAGACCAGGGGGGTAACAAAATCTCCAACAGCCAATAATATAAATACAACTGAAATAAAACATTATGAACCGCATCTCCAGAACTTAAAAATACATCATCATTCAAACAATGCAACTAAAAATCTACATCTCTTCTGGTTTCTAAATATTTTACATTGCTGTAAAATGGACCCGTGTTTTTTTTATTCAAATTGTATTAAGTAAGTGTAAGTTTTAATGAAAATTGCTTTGCTTACAGAATGGCGAGTCCAAAGTTAATAAAGTCATGAGGACCATCTAGAACAGATTACAAATATGTGAGGTTTTGTTTTTTTACTTCTCTAATCCAACTAAGCAACATCAAAAATACTTCCATAATAAATTCCGCTTGTCTGGTCATGCAAACAGCCCCTTAATGTTGAAGACTGTAATCTGACACGATCCCCCACTAAATATAAACAAACCAGTGTTGCCAGGTTACTAGTTTCTTTGCAGTGTTCAGCTGGCCAGTTAGAGCCAGTGAAACTGCAGTGGAACGACACTCCTCACCCCCACAGGTGCTTCAGGTCTGCTAAGATATGAAGCAGGCGGACACAGGCCCACCTGTACCAGCTGCACACACACCTGGTCTACGGCACAAACCTGAAACAGCTTAGAGTCTCAACAGCACCACCTTCAACGCAGTAAAAGCCAAACAACGCTAACACCAGTCGCTGCTGGCAGCTGGGCACCCTTCTAATTGGAAGCTATTCCTGGCACGGCCGAAGTGACGGGCGGATTTGATGTGACATACAGCATCAGCAGACGCCGAGTCTAGCCAGTGTGGGACGTTCCTAGAAATCCTTAGACAAGAACATGGAAACGGTGAGAAATGCATGAGATGGTCAGTAGGCGGAGGAGAGCGAGGAGACTGATCCTGACCACACAGCAGAGCAGAAGGGTCACTCTGGAGGTCAAGGGTCACAAGCTCTCACTCATTAATAATTCCTCTCAAAGGAGCAGGGAGAGAATCCCCATTCTATTTGCTGTGGGTCCAATTACCGCAAATCAGGCTGCCACGTTTCCCAGACAAACACTGACCTTAAACCTGGGACTGTTTATTGTTGTTCTAAATGTGGGTCCAAGCTTAACCCGAGCAATTTTCTGCTTAAGTCATGGAAACAGGGTTGTTTAGTCAGCACTGCTCCCCAAAGTCTTCTGTGTATCATTGTCTACATCCTGATTACCTAGTGCCGAAAGCATCACAAAGCCGACCCACAATGCAGCAGCTCCACACCGGTTCTTGGTTTTCTCCTGCGCTGGGAAGGGTGACGTGTGGTACACCGCTCCAGGGCAGGGGGCAGGAGACAGGCTTTAAATGCTCTGTGCCCACCATTAATCAGAGAGGGAGAGAGAGAGAGAGAGAGAGAGAGAGAGAGAGAGAATATACCCTAGCATCACAAGGTTCGGGAGGGTTTCACACACCACAGATTACAGACTCAGTTTGGTAATACACTCTGCAGATCCATCCAGTGTTTGATTAGCATCTGAGCAGAAGCTTTTTACACATCAAGGGATGTGAGAACAATGTAGTGACCTTTTCTTCTTCAAGGAACCACAGTTCCATGTAAACCCACTAAGAAGCTCTAAAGACGACTCCAAACCAAATCTAGATTTAATCAAACGAACACCAACAGCCTACTGCAAGGTAAACATAAAATGGCCTATAACCGGCATAAACCAGTTTACCCACTATTATGGAGATGCAAGTCTTACTGATGTACCTAATACACAGCTCAAATAATTACACTATTAGCAACAGTTTACTGTTTAAACAGAGAAACTAACTGAACAAGCATAATAAGAAATAATTAAAACTTAATAAAAAAAAGGTATATGTTGGCAACAGACACCCTACTACAGTAATTTCAGCTTTAGGAACAGAACAGGGTTAGTAGTGTTAGTGTGTATTCGTACATTTCAAACCTTCATACATTTTGCATCTTTACACATGAGACATTTGTGCTAAAGCTTATATGTCTTCAGAGGATCTGATGACCTCCAACACAGTTACATCTGCACTGAGCTTCACAGAACAACCTTCAACCAGCAAACCTTACAGCATGGACGAACACGGACATGATGAAGTTACTGGCCATGGGTGAAAGCTTGAGGTTTGACATGGTTCAGGTCGCCATCATCTATAACTGCCAATTCTACTGATATCCACAAAATACAAGAAGCACTGAAATGCCAACTGAAATCACTTTGCTCTGTTGTTTTAAGTACATCCTTTTTTGAAAGGACACCATCCACAGACAAACTGCGGTTCACTGCAATCAGTACAATCATTGTCAAGGTTTCCAATGCTGAAAATCTTGTATCACACTGATATTTCAAACAGTGCATATGAAAACTGTGTCTGTCTTCAACAACGCAAGCTTTAGCCCACACCAATGATGGTGGAGTTTTCCTAAGAATAACCAAGTCCAGTCTCTCTCCCATACACAAATCTGGAAGAAGCTTAACTGGCAGCTTCCACAGACCGAATGTATTTGGAGGGCAAAAAGTTAAATCAGCTGGACAGTCCAACAACACGCTGGTCCAGCACTCATTTAGCTACATGCTGGGTCCATTATGTTTTGGTACATCTCCACTACAGATGTTCAATGTTATCATTATATGAATTGATCCAAAAGATTCATGCACAAAAGGTTGTCACATCAGTGATCCAACCCCACACACTTATCTGTGTTTATTCTGAGGCCAACCTCAACTCTGGGTGGTTGTTCCTGTTAGGAGTGAGATAGTGAATGAGGCCAATACCAAAGTAGACTTTAAGCAAAACCATTCTTGACGGGTCCTTGCAAGAGGAAGACACAGGTATATCAGAATATGAAGTCTAAGCCAAGCAAGATCATCACTGTAATAACTAGTCTAAATGAAAACATGTTGATTGCTTTTTTGGACATATCATAGTGGTAGGTCATTATCAACAAATTCCAGATAACATGCTTGACTGAGGTTACAGGTCACTTGCACAGCTTATACTGTTAAATGTTCTCCACCCCATGATCTAGTCATGTTCTCCACCCGTGTTCTCCACCTGCCTCACGCAGCCTGTGCTTTGTTGTTGTTTATTTGTATTTCTCGGTTTGACAAAGCATTTCACTTTCAGATTTTCGTTTTCACATTATATAATGAAAGACGTAGTCATTGGTCAGTAGAAATGCGTGCTACATGGTATATTATTAAAGCTTTTATATACTGAGATTACATCACATTCAGGGCTCATCACACACAAGGAAACAACACATGCACCAGCACATTCTGGCCAGTTCGACTGGTAATGGTTCGGTAATCGTCCGGACTGTGAACTGCGAACCTAGTTGCCTAACCAGCTAGTCTAACTTGCACTGGACATGCAAATCAACGATTATTAACCGTATTCGTAGTGGCCCTTGACCCAGCTGCCCCATCAGACCCACAGTTGCCCCCATCAGACCCACAGTTGCCCCCATCAGACCCACAGATGCCCCCACCAGACCCCCAGCTGCCCCATCAGACCCCCAGCCGCCCCCACCAGACCCACAGCCGCCCCCACCAGACCCCCAGATGCCCCACCAGACCCACAGCTGCCCCCACCAGACCCACAGCTGCCCCCATCAGACCCCCAGATGCCCCACCAGACCCACAGCTGCCCCACCAGACCCACAGCTGCCCCCACCAGACCCACAGCTGCCCCCATCAGACCCACAGCTGCCCCCACCAGACCCACAGCTGCCCCCATCAGACCCCCAGCTCACCCAGTCCGGCTGCCCCGCCTCCGCTCGCTGTTCCCCGGCCAGGCGTCACACGGCCGGCCCGTTAGCCGAGCGCTAGCCGCGATCCACTCACGGTTCTCGGGACGGAGCGATCCTTCCGCACGACGCCGCGCAGCGGGGCGATGACGACCGCGTTCCCTCGGCGCGCGCCCGCCCGCCGCGCGCGTACGCGCCCTTGGCTATTACGCTAACGCTAATGCTAATGCTAGCCGTTAGCGAGCGCGCGAGCAGGCTAGCTAATGCGCGTGGGGGTCTTTCACGCGGTGGATTCCGACCGGACCTCGAGCGGAGCGCGGCGGGGACCGCGGGGGTTTCCGTACATATTTTGACCGGGTCGCGAAGGCCGAACCTGCCGAGAGCGTGTAGGCTAACGCGCCGCTAGCCGCATGCTACACGCGGATGACGTCCCGTCCGTCACTGCTTGCTCGCGCGAGCTCGCGTGTGGGCGGGCCTTGTGCTCTTTATTTGCTCTTACCTCATTGGTCGAGGAGCAGCGTGCGTTGCCATTGGTTTATGCAGCCGTCGGTCAAGTTAAGAAGGAACGCGAAAGGCAACGAGTGTGTGAAGGGCGAGAAGATGTTTACAGGCCCGATCTAGTGGAGTGAGATCTTCGAGAAGAAACATCTCATCTCATCTACATTTAATGAATCCTCTGACCCAGTATACTTCTCCTTGCTTCTAGCAACTTCTAGAAATACAACTCTGAAGCATAAACCGTTTTGACTTGTTATAGAGATTCTGGACGTTGCAAACGTTGTGTTTAAATATGATTTAGGCTGTATAGAAGGATAATGGACTTGTGTGATTAGAAAATTTGAATATAACATTACAGTAACATAAAAAATGAATAAGCAAATGTCTTCTAATGAATCCACACACACACACACACACACACACACACACACACACACACACACACACACACACACACACACACACACACACGATGGCTCTCTCAGGGTGTGCTTGAGAGCCTCTGAGCCCCAGTAGGTCTACAGCCTGTGTGGTGTACTGAGACCCTGTTGTGGAGACCCAGCCTGGGCTTAAACCCGCGCTGCAGCCTAGACTAGCCTGAGCTACAGGACTACTGCTGAAACATTGCTATGGAGACTGCGGAGAGCCTTTCATCACCATGGAGACTATGAAGGATTATCTGAACACCAGGATCTTAGTCAGAAATTAAACAGGGAAACTAAAGTTGTCTAGTAACTGTCCTCCTCTTTAAGATGCATGTACGTCAGCCATTGTGTGATAGTCAGCTTTGGATGCAAAAGTGTCAGTTATACTAAAATAATATATAGAAGATATGCTACTAATATCTACTAATAACATTTAAAAACTAGAAAAGGCTGTGCCCTGGAATTAACATTTTTATACATGTTTAATCACAATGTGCAAGTAAAATCTTTTACATTCAGTGTGACACTAGGTCACGTATAGTGGGTAATGCATGAATCTAGTGGATCTGTGATGGCAAAGATGAAATTATCTTAATGATCAACATAGACTTCTGCACCAGACTCTGAATGCAAGAGAAATATTAGACAGCAGAACATTAGGTTTGGAACACTAATACATCTATAGGTGGATATCCCTGAAACCTGTGAAGATGTGTGCAAACATTAATAACTTTAATAAGCATTACCTGAGAGAGGATGAACGGAGAGATGATGAACTGAGATGAACTGAGAGATGATGAACTGAGACATGACGATGCTATGTCATAAATTCTCAGCTCCAAGTGGAGTTAAAATTTAAACTTAGAGAGTAAAATTAACGTCCAAGACACTGAAGACTCTGTTGAGTATTTAAACGAGCTGCAGAGGCCCCTGTTGTCCTTGTTCTTAAATTGTATGTTTATCTGTCAATGGTTATTTGCGCTTCTTGGTAGAAGTTTTAATTCCTGTTTAAGTGAGCATGTTTGTATGAAATAGGTAATGACATTGATTCCTGTAGTTTAGTACCACACTAGTTCTGGCTCAAGGGGGTCTTGAATTCTGGCCTATCTATTCTACTATAAGATTAATTCTGTAAACAGATGCAAAGCTCTTTCTAAGTCGCTCTGGATAAAAGGTTTTTCTTTATGTGTGACTACGTAGGCAGGAGAAACTAACCCAAGAACAACGTTCAAACACAGCCTGGAAAATATTGAATTTAAATCTTATCAGCACCACCTAGTGGCTGCAATCGGAGTGCTTTCTAAGTCATTTTTAAAGGGCTATTGCACCGTTTCTGGACTACTTTACATCAGACATAAAGTTCTGACTTCTGTGTAGTGCTTAGTTTACGAAGTTTCTAATGGCACTGGACTACAAAGAGATTTTCATCATAAATAAACCATGAAATATAATAACCACGAAACAGGAACTGACGTGGCCAAAAAAGTGCTGATGAATGATGAATGATGAAAAACAGTAAAAACCCAAGAACAAAAAGAGAGAGACATTATTCATCGACTACTTTAATCATCCTCACCAAACCTGAACCATTAATGTATACATGTCCACAGTAGACACACTGGAAATGTTAGGTTATGTGAAAATGTGTAAATAAATCTAGTCTTGCTCATCGTCAGCTGTGACCACATCAAGGTGACCCTAAAGATCGTACCTCCATTCCTAATGAGGCTCTTAACACCACCCTTGTCCCCTAATCTTTAGAGCTTCCCTCTGAGGGAGGTCACCCAGAATAAATCATTCAGGACAGCCACGCCGTCATTCCCTTGAGTAAACACCAACCTTCCCCACTAATGCTCATTGAGTTTCACAACATGCTCTTTTTCACCGATGGTTGAAGTTGTTTTAGATGATAGAGACAAGAAATCTGAATGTCTGCAGAAATTTATATCTGATATAAACCCAGTCAAAGTTGAAAAGAAAGCTATAAATAGTGCTTTATCTTTAAACCACTGTCATGTCTTATATTTTTTATTTTCTTCCTTTATTAAGAACATGTGAGAGACCACTCTCAAAAGTGAAGGATGATAGAAGAAATGAGAGTATACAGTAATCATACATAATACCTTACATAATTACCTATAGAATATAGTATACAGTACATAATGACCTATAGGATATAGTATACAGTACATAATTACCTATAGGATGCAGTATACAGTACATAATTACCTATATGATGTAGTATAAAGTACAAAATTACATTAAACACAGTTCTTTACATAAGAAACAACATTAAAAACTGAAAACACTACCAGGCAACTGCTACACCATCTACCCAAATCCAAACCCAGTCCTCACAGGTGAAAAATACTAGCTAATTATTACAAATCTTTAGACATCAAAGCCTAACCCCTATAAACAGACCACAAGTTGCAAATCTCGGTTTGCACATCAGTGGAGTCCAATACTGCACAGAGATGATGATGAAGAGTACGAGAATGATGAAGAGGATGAGCAACCATAACAAATGAGATCAGATCCACTCTAGTTGACCATGTGGTCAAGCATGCTGTGAGTTTTCTGGAGGCAAAGTGTCTAATAGGTACTACTACACTGTAGCATCATCCAGACATTTCAAAATTAGAATACTGTAAATAAGTAGATCTTTCCTCTATACACACTACATCATGTACTAGACTACCCCTCTATACATACTATATCATCTACTAGACTACCCCTCTATACATACTACATCATGTACTAGACTACCCCTCTATACATACTACATCATGTACTAGACTACCCCTCTATACATACTACATCATGTACTAGACTACCCCTCTATACATACTACATCATGTACTAGACTACCCCTCTATACACACTACATCATGTACTAGACTACCCCTCTATACATACTACATCATGTACTAGACTACCCCTCTATACACACTACATCATGATTTTGCACTACTAGATTACCCTTGCCGGGGGATGAAGGTGGCTATCCACAGAACAGAAAGAGACCATCGTCAATATGGTCAGAGCACACAACAGCATACGTTTACAACAACTACAACAACACATCATTACTGACAACATCACCATCAACAACATCCATTCAGTGAGTCTCTCTGCACTGGGACAGTGACAGTGTGAAACAACTGTGCTATGAATATGCACAAGTACTGTATGCTCTGCTATCCCTTTAGTTATGCTGCTATAGATTAGTCTGCCGGAGCCACATGCTGATCACTGGCACGTGAGGTATGTACATTTAAATCAACGGTGGTTTAAATTCATGTCCACTCAGTCTGTATTATCTATCTTCTTGCATGGCTCTACCCAAGATGATTGGATACAGGCACCTGCAGGCACCAGGGGGATGGTCTGGCTGCCGGTGGATGTGCTGATGCCGGGGTTGGATGTGCCGTTGCCACGAGGGGTCGTGCTGGTGCTGGCCCGCCTGAGGCCCACCGCCTGCACCGAGGGGACTGAGGCTGCTTGGCCAGGGAACAGGAGCCTGGACTGTTGCTGTGGAACTTTGAAACCACCCTGCAACCACGGACTTGTGTTAACGGGCCGCCCAATGGAG
>NC_135225.1:1380373-1425373 GCF_052324685.1 Brachyhypopomus gauderio | reverse complement strand
GAATTGTACTAATTGTATCGCCACTCAAGACTGATGTTGTGTTCACTGTGTTTGGAGTTTTGAAAATGTGACTACAGATTGGACAAACGCACGTTAGCAGTCGTAAAAAACTGTAAATGTTCCTTAATTTATCCTTATTGGCTACATCTTCTTTGGGATTTTAGCATATGCCATTAGCACCTGCACCTTTATGAGGGTTCATGATATAAATGTAGGCCTACTGGGTTTAGCAAAAAGGTGGCTAACATGAACAAGCAAACAACAGAAATGATAACCGCTTATGTGAAACGTAGAAGGACACAAGTCCTCATGTGCAAGACTGCAGACAGGCCAGATCCGTCTCATCTAGGAGAGGAGGAGAGTCCTGACAGGAGAGGAGGGAGAACAGAGGTGTAGGAGTGTGAGGAGCTGATCCAAGGTCAGTGGCTGGAGTGAGAGGTCGATTCACCGGTGACCTCTGACCCACAACATCTTGTGTAAGGTTGTCTGTCCCCAGAGATGGACGCATGACGCATTAAAACCGCGTGTGCGCGCGTGTGTGTATGTGATTGCGTGCGTGTGTGAGATTGCATGTACGTGTGTGTGTGTTTGTGTGTATGTGATTGTGTGCACATGCATGTTTTTTGTGCAGTGACTAGATTTCCTGCAATTTCCTCTGTGTGTGTGTGTGTGTGTGTGTGTGTGTGTGTGTGTGTGTGTGTGTGTGTGTGAAGGAAGGTGACACGCAGCATATGATCCTGAAACACGGTTAAGGTTCCCTCACACACACGCGGCCCTAACTGACAGCTGTACGCTCAGACAGCCCCCCCCCCCCCCTTGAGCGGCCATAGCCTACAGAAACATTTGGGGGAGGAGACAGAGGAATATGATGGGACACGTGAACAGACCAGACAGCCACCCAGTGGGACAGAGCACCAGAGGGTAGGGGGCACGGCTGACAGCTGTCCACTGTCACGGCCAGAATGTCCGGTTCCAGGGGGGCTGCCCTGGAGATCACTGTGACACACAGAGAGAAAGGTAGGGGTGGAAGAGAAGAGACCAGATGACGTTTGAGACATCAAATCAAGGCAGAGTGAGTCTGAATGGGTCTGACTGGGTCAGAGTGAATCAGACTGGGACGACGTGAATCAGAGTGGGTTCAAGTGGGCCTGAGTGTGTCCAGTTTGGGTCTGATTGGATCTGAGTAGGTCCAGTTTGAGTCTAATTGGGTCTGATTGGGTTCAGGGTCCATTCTAGGCCAGTATGGCAGGTAGTGAAAGACGGCGTATGTATGAAATATTGTGCGGGGGGTTAAGGCGCGTGAGAGAAAGATGACCACACACAAACCTTCACTCAAACACAGGCAAACACAGGCAAACACAGGCAAACTGGATGAGGTGCAGATGAGGATGGAGATTGAGAGGAACAGGATGTGATAGGAGGATGAGTGGAGGAGACATACAAGCTTTCAGCCGTCTGTCTGTAACGTGTGTCTGCAATACCATCACATGCACACGATGACACGAGTACACACGTACATGAAGACACGCCAAAAAGACACGCAGGTCTCGACATCATGCCTCTCACTGCCTATACCCGTACTACGAAATTCAGTATTAGATTCAACGTTCAGTGTTGAATGTGTGAGGGAACGGGTGAGGTTAAAGAGGTTTGGTCATAAGGTCGACAGGTGGCAGCAGTGGGTACAAACAGCAGCATGGCTGTGCTTCCAAACACACAAGTGTCACGTTCACGACACACCACATCATTCATGTATCAAATACTGATGAATAGTGCATAGCAATTTTATCTAAACTGTATTGTGCATACTAGAATCAGACAGAGACGGCTAGTTTTGTATTTGAACTAGAATAAGACCAATTTTTTGATTTGCATCATTTTTGCACAGTCTATTCCTTCATTTCTATGTCAGAGGTCCTCACAGCTGTTGCAGAACCAGTCCAGATCCAGACCCCGTCTGTAACCTCAACACTCTGAACTCAACTCGTGAATCTGGAAACTTGCTCATTTCTAACGGCTGGGGACAGGTGTCATGTGGCTATTGTCTGTGTAGCCGCGATGAAAAGGTCAACGTGAGGTACGGTCTCCTCACATTTTTGCAGTATTGCCAGCATTTGGAAAGAATAAACACAAAGCCTGTCTATAAACACAAAGTGTGTCTGTCAGAATAACACAGAAATCCAAAGGGACATTTCTAAAGTGTCACGCAGCTTAAGGCTGTTAGGTTGGGTGGCGTGACAGGCAGCCCCTTTCAGAAGCACTCTTGGAAAGCTTAATGGTGTGAGCTAAAAAAGTGATGATGATGCTAATGCAGCTGTCAGACGAAGGCTAAAGTCACACTTCCTCAACACATTGCCTGTTCTGGTCAGTCTCTTTCATCACCAACTAAGACCATCACGGTCATTCGGCTCATGAGGTTATAGAAGACACTGCTTCCAAATGCTCCTATACTGCACAATCCTTCATGGAGAGTCTGAACAGAAGAAGGTCCATCTTGTACTGTTTCAGGATGGGAAGTCAGTCAAACCTGAGGCTCTGTGAGCAGCTCCTCCCCATCCCTTCTTCCCCCCATTGCCCCCCCCCCCCCCTTGTTGCCCCCCTATCACCCTGCTGGGCCTCACGGGTGTCTCTAACTGTGGGTGTCCTGTTGCCCAGCTCTCCTCTGGTCCACTTACTTATCAGTAATCAACACCATTACAGCATTATGCTAATGCAGAGTGTAAACACCACTGGCACAGCTGCGGATATCCACTGTGTTTAGTGTTGGGTAA
This sequence comes from Brachyhypopomus gauderio, assembly GCF_052324685.1. Taxonomy (NCBI): domain Eukaryota; kingdom Metazoa; phylum Chordata; class Actinopteri; order Gymnotiformes; family Hypopomidae; genus Brachyhypopomus; species Brachyhypopomus gauderio. The sequence continues at coordinate 1,422,602 of NC_135225.1, read as the reverse complement.
TGTGTGCATGTATGCCTGCATAGAACTCTTTGAAAAAGCTTTTAAATACTATAATGAAATATTCACCTCATGAATATTGACACACAGCATGAGAACATAATAGTGCATAAAGCAAAATATATAACACACACTGCCAAATACAAATGTGTCTCATAACAAGATGAATACGACCGTTCCTACTGATGGGACTTTTGTCAGCTGTCTAAAGCAACAAAGCATCAAACAGCCTCACAGTCAGGGACTACAGTGTAAACACACTGAGGCAATATGAGATATTGGTGACATTTGTTAATTCACACACTGCATGTATAAACTTTGTGGGTTATCGTAGCTTTGCGCTTTGCTTTGTGTTAAACATTCTTGTGGTAGTGAATATGCCTCTTGAGTATAGTGAGAATTGGTATTATTATTAGGAAGAAATCGGGCACATGGAGGTCGTGCAGGGGACCAGACTTAGACTTAGACTCAGACTCACACTCACACTTAAGACTCAGACGTAGACTCAGATGTAGACTCAGACTTGGAGAAAGGCACTGGAATAAGATCAGGACACACTATATCCTCTCAATTCACAATTTAAACAACCAGGTGGTCTGAGATGTATGAGGTCAGTGAGGAACATTTGAAATGAAATGAAATGAAATGTGCCATATTTTGTCAATTGTGATTTTTTTTACACCACAATCGAAATTTGTCCTCCGCTTTTAACCCATCTGTGCAGTCAGAACACACACACACACACACACACACACACACACACACACACACACACACTAGTGATTACTAGGGGGCTGTGGATCACACGTGCCCAGAGCGGTGGGCAGCCCTAGCCCGGCGCCCGGGGAGCAGTTGGGGTTAGGTGCCTTGCTCAAGGGCACCTCAGTCATGGCCTCAGGTCTGGGAATCGAACCCACGACCCTCCGGTCACAAGACCGGTTCCCTACCACCAGATCATGACTTAAAGTTGCCTTTAAAGAGGCAACTGTGTATTGTTCATAATCATATGACATGCTTATAATTATAACACATTATAACACTATAACTATTTTATTTATTAATTCCTTTAATTTTGTTATTATTCTATTTCTTTTATGTGTGTGATGGGAGTGTGATGGGAGTGTGATGGGAGTGTGTTGAATGAGAGTTACGCTGTGAGAGTTCAGCTTGCTTTGGTGTCAAGGGTTACAGTTAGGGTTAGGGTGAAGGTCAGGGTCAGGGTTAGGGTTAGGGTGAAGGTCAGGGTCAGGGTGAAGGTCAGGGTCAGGGTTAGGGTGAAGGTCAGGGTTAGGGTGAAGGTCAGGGTCAGGGTGAAGGTCAGGGTCAGGGTTAGGGTTAGGGTGAAGGTCAGGGTCAGGGTTAGGGTGAAGGTCAGGGTCAGGGTTAGGGTGAAGGTCAGGGTTAGGGTGAAGGTCAGGGTCAGGGTGAAGGTCAGGGTCAGGGTTAGGGTGAAGGTCAGGGTCAGGGTCAGGGTTAGGGTGAAGGTCAGGGTTAGGGTGAAGGTCAGGGTCAGGGTTAGGGTGAAGGTCAGGGTTAGGTTAGGGTGAAGGTCAGGGTTAGGGTGAAGGTCAGGGTCAGGGTGAAGGTCAGGGTTAGGGTTAGGGTTAGGGTGAAGGTCAGGGTGAAGGTCAGGGTTAGGGTTTGGACACCTTGCTGTGCCAGGCCGCTGACGTGTGCTAGTGTCTCTAGGTTGTCATGGCTCCTGGGGTCCCGGTCTTCATCCTCACGTTCGCCTCTCTGGTTCACAGTGGTGTGGGACACTCACCCAGGAGGACACTGTTACTGCTACCTCCATTACGCTCCCTGTCCCTGATACACACACACATGAACAAACCCTCAGGGACTCCAAACTTCCTCTCTCCTCTCTTCTCCATAACATCTTCTGGGCTCTACACGATGGATTTGTAGAGCCCAGAATAGAAGTGCTTAATTTAATAGCAAAGGTCTGGAAACACAAAGACTTCTGATGGGTTCCTGGCATCTCACCTGGTTGGCTAACATACACCCGAGTTATTTGGTCAGTTTTCAATACAATGCAACAGCAGAAACATCCTGTTCTCCCCACAAAGAACTTAAAATATGAATACGACAGCTTTCAGTTAGGGCAGGAGGAAAACATATCAGCAAAAATCTTTAAGGGAGTAAAAATAATCAGTAAATAATAGATTAGCATGATGAATAAAATATTGCTAACAAATGCATTCATGCTGTGGAGAAACAGCACAAGCGTTTCATGACTTCATTCAGCAGTAGGAGACCCATCATCTCACCCCTCCATCCTCTCACCCCTCCTCCTCTCACCCCTCCTCCTCTTCTAATTCATAATTCAGCGGCCTTGAGATCTTTCCTCCCTCAGCTCTACACTTTTAGTTCTAGAGGTGGCTCAGAAATCAGCAGTGTGAGGATGTGAGGGTAGTGTGGGGATGTGAGGGTAGTGTGAGGATGTGAGGGTAGTGTTGGGATGTGAGGGTAGTGTGGGGGTGTGAGGGTAGTGTTGGGATATAAGGGTAGTGTGAGGATGTGAGGGTAGTGTGGAGATGTGAGGGTAGTGTTGGGATGTGAGGGTAGTGTGAGGATGTGAGGGTAGTGTGGGGATGTGAGGGTAGTGTGGGGATGTGAGGGTAATGTTGGGATGTGAGGGTAGTGTGGGGGTGTGAGGGTAGTGTGGGGGTGTGAGGATAGTGTGGAGATGTGAGGGTAGTGTTGGGATGTGAGGGTAGTGTGGGGGTGTGAGGATAGTGTGGAGATGTGAGGGTAGTGTTGGGATGTGAGGGTAGTGTGGGGGTGTGAGGGTAGTGTGGGGGTGTGAGGGTAGTGTGGGGATGTGAGGGTAGTGTTGGGGTGGTGAAGGTAGTGTTGGGGTGTGAGGGTAGTGTTGGGATATAAGGGTAGTGTGGGGATGTGAGGGTAGTGTGGGGATGTGAGGGTAGTGTGGAGATGTGAGGGTAGTGTGGGGATGTGAGGGTAGTGTGGGGGTGTGAGGGTAGTGTGGGGGTGTGAGGGTAGTGTTGGGGTGTGAGGGTAGTGTGAGGATGTGAGGGTAGTGTGGAGATGTGAGGGTAGTGTGGGGATGTGAGGGTAGTGTGGAGATGTGAGGGTAGTGTTGGGATGTGAGGGTAGTGTGGAGATGTGAGGGTAGTGTGGGGGTGTGAGGGTAGTGTGGGGGTGTGAGGGTAGTGTGAGGATGTGAGGGTAGTGTGGGGATGTGAGGGTAGTGTGGAGATGTGAGGGTAGTGTGGGGATGTGAGGGTAGTGTGGGGATGTGAGGGTAGTGTTGGGGTGTGAGGGTAGTGTGGAGATGTGAGGGTAGTGTTGGGATATAAGGGTAGTGTGGAGATGTGAGGGTAGTGTGGGGGTGTGAGGGTAGTGTGGGGATGTGAGGGTAGTGTGAGGATGTGAGGGTAGTGTTGGGATATAAGGGTAGTGTGGAGATGTGAGGGTAGTGTGGGGGTGTGAGGGTAGTGTGGGGGTGTGAGGGTAGTGTGGGGATGTGAGGGTAGTGTTGGGATATAAGGGTAGTGTGGAGATGTGAGGGTAGTGTGGGGGTGTGAGGGTAGTGTGGGGATGTGAGGGTAGTGTGGGGATGTGAGGGTAGTGTTGGGGTGTGAGGGTAGTGTTGGGATGTGAGGGTAGTGTGGGGATGTGAGGGTAGTGTTGGGGTGTGAGGGTAGTGTGGGGATGTGAGGGTAGTGTGGGGGTGTGAGGGTAGTGTTGGGGTGTGAGGGTAGTGTTGGGATGTGAGGGTAGTGTGGGGATGTGAGGGTAGTGTTGGGGTGTGAGGGTAGTGTGGGGATGTGAGGGTAGTGTGGGGATGTGAGGGTAGTGTAGAGATGTGAGGGTAGTGTGGGGATGTGAGGGTAGTGTGGAGATGTGAGGGTAGTGTTGGGATGTGAGGGTAGTGTGGGGATGTGAGGGTAGTGTGGGGGTGTGAGGGTAGTGTTGGGATATAAGGGTAGTGTGGGGATGTGAGGGTAGTGTGGGGATGTGAGGGTAGTGTGGAGATGTGAGGGTAGTGTGGGGATGTGAGGGTAGTGTGGGGGTGTGAGGGTAGTGTGGGGGTGTGAGGGTAGTGTTGGGGTGTGAGGGTAGTGTGAGGATGTGAGGGTAGTGTGGAGATGTGAGGGTAGTGTGGGGATGTGAGGGTAGTGTGGAGATGTGAGGGTAGTGTTGGGATGTGAGGGTAGTGTGGAGATGTGAGGGTAGTGTGGGGGTGTGAGGGTAGTGTGGGGGTGTGAGGGTAGTGTGAGGATGTGAGGGTAGTGTGGGGATGTGAGGGTAGTGTGGAGATGTGAGGGTAGTGTGGGGATGTGAGGGTAGTGTGGGGATGTGAGGGTAGTGTTGGGGTGTGAGGGTAGTGTGGAGATGTGAGGGTAGTGTTGGGATATAAGGGTAGTGTGGAGATGTGAGGGTAGTGTGGGGGTGTGAGGGTAGTGTGGGGATGTGAGGGTAGTGTGAGGATGTGAGGGTAGTGTTGGGATATAAGGGTAGTGTGGAGATGTGAGGGTAGTGTGGGGGTGTGAGGGTAGTGTGGGGGTGTGAGGGTAGTGTGGGGATGTGAGGGTAGTGTTGGGATGTAAGGGTAGTGTGGAGATGTGAGGGTAGTGTGGGGGTGTGAGGGTAGTGTGGGGATGTGAGGGTAGTGTGGGGATGTGAGGGTAGTGTTGGGGTGTGAGGGTAGTGTTGGGATGTGAGGGTAGTGTGGGGATGTGAGGGTAGTGTTGGGGTGTGAGGGTAGTGTGGGGATGTGAGGGTAGTGTGGGGGTGTGAGGGTAGTGTTGGGGTGTGAGGGTAGTGTTGGGATGTGAGGGTAGTGTGGGGATGTGAGGGTAGTGTGGGGATGTGAGGGTAGTGTGGAGATGTGAGGGTAGTGTGGGGATGTGAGGGTAGTGTGGGGGTGTGAGGGTAGTGTGGGGGTGTGAGGGTAGTGTTGGGGTGTGAGGGTAGTGTGAGGATGTGAGGGTAGTGTGGAGATGTGAGGGTAGTGTGGGGATGTGAGGGTAGTGTGGAGATGTGAGGGTAGTGTTGGGATGTGAGGGTAGTGTGGAGATGTGAGGGTAGTGTGGGGGTGTGAGGGTAGTGTGGGGGTGTGAGGGTAGTGTGAGGATGTGAGGGTGGTGTGGGGATGTGAGGGTAGTGTGGAGATGTGAGGGTAGTGTGGGGATGTGAGGGTAGTGTGGGGATGTGAGGGTAGTGTTGGGGTGTGAGGGTAGTGTGGAGATGTGAGGGTAGTGTTGGGATATAAGGGTAGTGTGGAGATGTGAGGGTAGTGTGGGGGTGTGAGGGTAGTGTGGGGATGTGAGGGTAGTGTGAGGATGTGAGGGTAGTGTTGGGATATAAGGGTAGTGTGGAGATGTGAGGGTAGTGTGGGGGTGTGAGGGTAGTGTGGGGGTGTGAGGGTAGTGTGGGGATGTGAGGGTAGTGTTGGGATATAAGGGTAGTGTGGAGATGTGAGGGTAGTGTGGGGGTGTGAGGGTAGTGTGGGGATGTGAGGGTAGTGTGGGGATGTGAGGGTAGTGTTGGGGTGTGAGGGTAGTGTTGGGATGTGAGGGTAGTGTGGGGATGTGAGGGTAGTGTTGGGGTGTGAGGGTAGTGTGGGGATGTGAGGGTAGTGTGGGGGTGTGAGGGTAGTGTTGGGGTGTGAGGGTAGTGTTGGGATGTGAGGGTAGTGTGGGGATGTGAGGGTAGTGTTGGGGTGTGAGGGTAGTGTGGGGATGTGAGGGTAGTGTGGGGATGTGAGGGTAGTGTAGAGATGTGAGGGTAGTGTGGGGATGTGAGGGTAGTGTGGAGATGTGAGGGTAGTGTTGGGATGTGAGGGTAGTGTGGGGATGTGAGGGTAGTGTGGGGGTGTGAGGGTAGTGTTGGGATATAAGGGTAGTGTGGGGATGTGAGGGTAGTGTGGGGATGTGAGGGTAGTGTGGAGATGTGAGGGTAGTGTGGGGATGTGAGGGTAGTGTGGGGGTGTGAGGGTAGTGTGGGGGTGTGAGGGTAGTGTTGGGGTGTGAGGGTAGTGTGAGGATGTGAGGGTAGTGTGGAGATGTGAGGGTAGTGTGGGGATGTGAGGGTAGTGTGGAGATGTGAGGGTAGTGTTGGGATGTGAGGGTAGTGTGGAGATGTGAGGGTAGTGTGGGGGTGTGAGGGTAGTGTGGGGGGTGTGAGGGTAGTGTGAGGATGTGAGGGTAGTGTGGGGATGTGAGGGTAGTGTGGAGATGTGAGGGTAGTGTGGGGATGTGAGGGTAGTGTGGGGATGTGAGGGTAGTGTTGGGGTGTGAGGGTAGTGTGGAGATGTGAGGGTAGTGTTGGGATATGAGGGTAGTGTGGAGATGTGAGGGTAGTGTGGGGGTGTGAGGGTAGTGTGGGGATGTGAGGGTAGTGTGAGGATGTGAGGGTAGTGTTGGGATATAAGGGTAGTGTGGAGATGTGAGGGTAGTGTGGGGGTGTGAGGGTAGTGTGGGGGTGTGAGGGTAGTGTGGGGATGTGAGGGTAGTGTTGGGATATAAGGGTAGTGTGGAGATGTGAGGGTAGTGTGGGGGTGTGAGGGTAGTGTGGGGATGTGAGGGTAGTGTGGGGATGTGAGGGTAGTGTTGGGGTGTGAGGGTAGTGTTGGGATGTGAGGGTAGTGTGGGGATGTGAGGGTAGTGTTGGGGTGTGAGGGTAGTGTGGGGATGTGAGGGTAGTGTGGGGGTGTGAGGGTAGTGTTGGGGTGTGAGGGTAGTGTTGGGATGTGAGGGTAGTGTGGGGATGTGAGGGTAGTGTTGGGGTGTGAGGGTAGTGTGGGGATGTGAGGGTAGTGTGGGGATGTGAGGGTAGTGTAGAGATGTGAGGGTAGTGTGGGGATGTGAGGGTAGTGTGGAGATGTGAGGGTAGTGTTGGGATGTGAGGGTAGTGTGGGGATGTGAGGGTAGTGTGGGGGTGTGAGGGTAGTGTTGGGGTGTGAGGGTAGTGTTGGGATATAAGGGTAGTGTGGAGATGTGAGGGTAGTGTGGGGATGTGAGGGTAGTGTGGAGATGTGAGGGTAGTGTTGGGGTGTGAGGGTAGTGTGGGGATGTGAGGGTAGTGTGGGGGTGTGAGGGTAGTGTGAGGATGTAAGGGTAGTGTGGGGATGTAAGGGTAGTGTGGGGATGTGAGGGTAGTGTGGGGATATAAGGGTAGTGTGGGGATGTAAGGGTAGTGTGGAGATGTGAGGGTAGTGTTGGGGTGTGAGGGTAGTGTGAGGATGTGAGGGTAGTGTGGGGATGTGAGGGTAGTGTGGGGTGTGAGGGTAGTGTTGGGGTGTGAGGGTAGTGTTTGGATATAAGGGTAGTGTGGGGATGTGAGGGTAGTGTGGGGATGTGAGGGTAGTGTGGAGATGTGAGGGTAGTGTGAGGATGTGAGGGTAGTGTGGAGATGTGAGGGTAGTGTGAGGATGTGAGGGTAGTGTGGGGATGTGAGGGTAGTGTGGGGGTGTGAGGGTAGTGTTGGGGTGTGAGGGTAGTGTGAGGATGTGAGGGTAGTGTGAGGATGTGAGGGTAGTGTGGAGATGTGAGGGTAGTGTGGAGATGTGAGGGTAGTGTGAGGATGTGAGGGTAGTGTGGGGATGTGAGGGTAGTGTGGGGGTGTGAGGGTAGTGTTGGGGATATAAGGGTAGTGTGGAGATGTGAGGGTAGTGTGAGGATGTGAGGGTAGCGTGGGGATGTGAGGGTAGTGTGGGGGTGTGAGGGTAGTGTGGAGATGTGAGGGTAGTGTGGGGATGTGAGGGTAGTGTGGAGATGTGAGGGTAGTGTGAGGATGTGAGGGTAGTGTGGGGATGTGAGGGTAGTGTGGGGGTGTGAGGGTAGTGTGGGGATGTGAGGGTAGTGTGAGGATGTGAGGGTAGTGTGGAGATGTGAGGGTAGTGTTGGGATGTGAGGGTAGTGTTGGGATGTGAGGGTAGTGTGGGGATGTGAGGGTAGTGTGGAGATGTGAGGGTAGTGTTGGGGTGTGAGGGTAGTGTGAGGATGTGAGGGTAGTGTGGGGATATAAGGGTAGTGTGGAGATGTGAGGGTAGTGTGAGGATGTGAGGGTAGCGTGGGGATGTGAGGGTAGTGTGGGGATGTGAGGGTAGTGTGGAGATGTGAGGGTAGTGTGGGGATGTGAGGGTAGTGTGAGGATGTGAGGGTAGTGTGGGGATGTGAGGGTAGTGTTGGGATGTGAGGGTAGTGTGGGGATGTAAGGGTAGTGTGGGGATGTGAGGGTATCGTGGGGGTGTGAGGGTAGTGTGGGGGTGTGAGGGTAGTGTGGGGATGTGAGGGTAGCGTGGGGATGTGAGGGTAGTGTGAGGATGTGAGGGTAGTGTTGGGATGTGAGGGTAGTGTGGGGATGTGAGGGTAGTGTGGGGGTGTGAGGGTAGTGTTGGGGTGTGAGGGTAGTATGAGGATGTGAGGGTAGTGTGGGGATGTGAGGGTAGTGTGGAGATGTGAGGGTAGTGTGGAGATGTGAGGGTAGTGTGAGGATGTGAGGGTAGTGTGGGGATGTGAGGGTAGTGTGGGGGTGTGAGGGTAGTGTGGGGATGTGAGGGTAGTGTGGAGATGTGAGGGTAGTGTGAGGATGTGAGGGTAGTGTGGGGATGTGAGGGTAGTGTGGGGGTGTGAGGGTAGTGTGGGGATGTGAGGGTAGTGTGGGGGTGTGAGGGTAGTGTGGGGATGTGAGGGTAGTGTGAGGATGTGAGGGTAGTGTTGGGATGTGAGGGTAGTGTTGGGATGTGAGGGTAGTGTGGGGATGTGAGGGTAGTGTGGAGATGTGAGGGTAGTGTTGGGGTGTGAGGGTAGTGTGAGGATGTGAGGGTAGTGTGGGGATATAAGGGTAGTGTGGAGATGTGAGGGTAGTGTGAGGATGTGAGGGTAGCGTGGGGATGTGAGGGTAGTGTGGGGATGTGAGGGTAGTGTGGAGATGTGAGGGTAGTGTGGGGTGTGAGGGTAGTGTGGGGATGTGAGGGTAGTGTGGGGGTGTGAGGGTAGTGTGGAGATGTGAGGGTAGTGTGGGGGTGTGAGGGTAGTGTGGGGGTGTGAGGGTAGTGTGAGGATGTGAGGGTAGTGTGGGGATGTGAGGGTAGTGTTGGGATGTGAGGGTAGTGTGGGGATGTAAGGGTAGTGTGGGGATGTGAGGGTATCGTGGGGGTGTGAGGGTAGTGTGGAGATGTGAGGGTAGTGTGGGGTGTGAGGGTAGCGTGGGGATGTGAGGGTAGCGTGGGGATGTGAGGGTAGTGTGAGGATGTGAGGGTAGTGTTGGGATGTGAGGGTAGTGTGGGGATGTGAGGGTAGTGTGGGGGTGTGAGGGTAGTGTGGGGATGTGAGGGTAGTGTGGAGATGTGAGGGTAGTGTGAGGATGTGAGGGTAGTGTGGGGATGTGAGGGTAGTGTGGGGGTGTGAGGGTAGTGTTGGGGTGTGAGGGTAGTGTTGGGATATAAGGGTAGTGTGGAGATGTGAGGGTAGTGTGGGGATGTGAGGGTAGTGTGGAGATGTGAGGGTAGTGTTGGGGTGTGAGGGTAGTGTTGGGATATAAGGGTAGTGTGGAGATGTGAGGGTAGTGTGGAGATGTGAGGGTAGTGTTGGGATATGAGGGTAGTGTGGGGATGTGAGGGTAGTGTGGGGGTGTGAGGGTAGTGTGAGGATGTGAGGGTAGTGTGGGGATGTAAGGGTAGTGTGGGGATGTGAGGGTAGTGTGGGGATATAAGGGTAGTGTGGGGATGTAAGGGTAGTGTGGAGATGTGAGGGTAGTGTTGGGGTGTGAGGGTAGTGTGAGGATGTGAGGGTAGTGTGGGGATGTGAGGGTAGTGTGGGGATGTGAGGGTAGTGTGGGGGTGTGAGGGTAGTGTTGGGGTGTGAGGGTAGTGTTGGGATATAAGGGTAGTGTGGGGATGTGAGGGTAGTGTGGGGATGTGAGGGTAGTGTGGAGATGTGAGGGTAATGTGAGGATGTGAGGGTAGTGTGGGGATGTGAGGGTAGTGTGGGGGTGTGAGGGTAGTGTTGGGGTGTGAGGGTAGTGTGAGGATGTGAGGGTAGTGTGGGGATGTGAGGGTAGTGTGGAGATGTGAGGGTAGTGTGGAGATGTGAGGGTAGTGTGAGGATGTGAGGGTAGTGTGGGGATGTGAGGGTAGTGTGGGGGTGTGAGGGTAGTGTTGGGGTGTGAGGGTAGTGTGAGGATGTGAGGGTAGTGTGGGGGTGTGAGGGTAGTGTGGGGATGTGAGGGTAGTGTGGGGGGTGTGAGGGTAGTGTGGAGATGTGAGGGTAGTGTGGGGATGTGAGGGTAGTGTGGAGATGTGAGGGTAGTGTGAGGATGTGAGGGTAGTGTGGGGATGTGAGGGTAGTGTGGGGGTGTGAGGGTAGTGTGGGGATGTGAGGGTAGTGTGAGGATGTGAGGGTAGTGTGGAGATGTGAGGGTAGTGTTGGGATGTGAGGGTAGTGTTGGGATGTGAGGGTAGTGTGGGGATGTGAGGGTAGTGTGGAGATGTGAGGGTAGTGTTGGGGTGTGAGGGTAGTGTGAGGATGTGAGGGTAGTGTGGGGATATAAGGGTAGTGTGGAGATGTGAGGGTAGTGTGAGGATGTGAGGGTAGCGTGGGGATGTGAGGGTAGTGTGGGGATGTGAGGGTAGTGTGGAGATGTGAGGGTAGTGTGGGGTGTGAGGGTAGTGTGGGGATGTGAGGGTAGTGTGGGGGTGTGAGGGTAGTGTGGAGATGTGAGGGTAGTGTGGGGGTGTGAGGGTAGTGTGGGGATGTGAGGGTAGTGTGAGGATGTGAGGGTAGTGTGGGGATGTGAGGGTAGTGTTGGGATGTGGGGGTAGTGTGGGGATGTAAGGGTAGTGTGGGGATGTGAGGGTATCGTGGGGGTGTGAGGGTAGTGTGGAGATGTGAGGGTAGTGTGGGGTGTGAGGGTAGTGTGGGGGTGTGAGGGTAGCATGGGGATGTGAGGGTAGTGTGAGGATGTGAGGGTAGTGTTGGGATGTGAGGGTAGTGTTGGGATGTGAGGGTAGTGTGGGGGTGTGAGGGTAGTGTGGGGATGTGAGGGTAGTGTGGAGATGTGAGGGTAGTGTGAGGATGTGAGGGTAGTGTGGGGATGTGAGGGTAGTGTGGGGGTGTGAGGGTAGTGTGGAGATGTGAGGGTAGTGTGGGGATGTGAGGGTAGTGTGGGGATGTGAGGGTAGTGTGAGGATGTGAGGGTAGTGTGGGGATATAAGGGTAGTGTGGGGATGTGAGGGTAGTGTGGAGATGTGAGGGTAGTGTGGGGATGTGAGGGTAGTGTGGAGATGTGAGGGTAGTGTGAGGATGTGAGGGTAGTGTGGGGATATGAGGGTAGTGTGAGGATATAAGGGTAGCACCAATTAACTAACTACTAAGTACACACAGGCAAGTTGCTCAGCCAATTAAAACAAAGTATTAGCAGACCTAATATGATCATCAGGACTAGAATGAACATCGATGTCTTGTCCATTGTGTGCAGCTGGGGTCAACAATCACTACAGTCCTCAGTTAGATCAGCTGCTGAGGAACACCACTTCTGAAGACTGGGTACTGACGGATAAAGCATGACCAGACGTGGTCCGCCAGCACTTGTGAGTATCTCCGCTGATGTCGGAGGCCCCGCCCCATCAAGAGAAGATTAGGTGTCACCAGGTCGAGATCACCAACATCAGAAGAAACATATCCCAGTGGTTTCAAGTTGAGGATGCTCTCTATGTCAGTGACCACAGTCCAAAGAGCTTGAGACAGCTTGGACAGCTTGAGACAGCTTGGACAGCTTGAGACAGCTTGAGACAGCTTGGACAGCTTGGACAGCTTGAGACAGCTTGAGACAGCTTGGACAGCTTGAGACAGCTTGAGACAGCTTGAGACAGCTTGGACAGCTTCGACAGCTTGAGACAGCTTGAGACAGCTTGAACAGCTTGAGACAGCTTGAGACAGCTTGAACAGCTTGAGACAGCTTGAGCTCCCACTGTAATGTAGAGGAGACTTTACTGAGTCAAAGGTGCAGCAGGAAGTGAAATGAAACCTTCTGCGTTGCTAGGTGATGACAACTCCGCCCTCTGTTCAGGGGGTAGTGACCTATGTGTGACCTACATATGACCAACCCTGCAACTCCGCCCCTCCCTCTGGGCCTAGAGTCTGGAGAATGCCTATCGGTGATTTGGAGTGGAAACATCTCAAATGTCTCATGTCAGGAGCATCCATCACTGTAGCCACACACTTGAGTGTCTTCAGAGCTACACGTTCTGAGGCAGAGCAGTTAGCATGTAGATTACAGTGTCCCGCTAGGATCATAGTTGGGGCTAAATTGAGCAGTTCATTCAACTCTGACAGAAAATTGTAGGCAGACTTGAGAGGACAGCATACCAGTATAATTAGTAGCAAGATCGAACCAACAATTTTCATCAGCATGTATTCAAAGGAAACATGATGAATGTCACCTTTTGACCCTCATGCTACAAATACACACAACAGCCAACGCGGCACGATTACCACTGAACACGGGTTTGGATATGCATTAAGAACCTGGTGCACATGTTGTCAGCATGTACAGATGCAGGTACCATAGGTGTTGATATGTCTCTGAGACATGTAGGTTTTTGATGCTTTCTTTATAAGGGAGCAGCAGTTTAGTGGAATAAGTCTGATATGATTAATTACTGCAGTACGTCCAGGACAGATCACACATTTACCGGGTGGACACAGGAGGCTCCTCCTCCTGAGATTATTGATGCAAATGAGTGAAGCATTTGCCATGTGATCTGCTCTATTGAACCAGATCAAAGGAGTTGAACAGTGTCCAATCAGGTACAGTCATTTGAAAAGTAAAGTGAACCTTTGAATTCTATCGTTCTAAAACCAGGACATAAAAATCTTCTGTAACTAACATTAAAGTGAGGTAAATACAACAGATAAACACAACTTACACCAAGTAATTAGCAAAGATGAAGAGAAGAAGCCACATCTTAACGTCTCGTGAATCAGGAGTTTGTAGACCCACCTTTAGCCGCAGGGTTCAGTGTTGCCATCAGCCTCATTCTGGAGGGTTTTTGGCCCTCTCTTGATTTGCCTGGACTTACTGTCCTGTTTCATGACTCAATTTCAGCCCAACGTTAGCGGTCACATAGATGGCTTAAATTATGTGGAGTTCATGGTAAGAGTAATGACTGCAAGGTGCCCCCACCACCTCCACCACCACCACTCCTCCACCCCTCCAGCACCATGCTTCATGGTTGGTATGAAGGGTTTGTGCTGATATGCTGTGTTCGGTTTTTGCCAAATTAAGCTCTGTGAATGTGAACATCTTCACTGAGGCCTGTTGCGGTTGAGATTTAGATGTTTGTTTTGTCCCCAGATGTATGTGCAACAACAGTGGCTGATTCTTCAAGACTGTTGTTGATTTCGTCCACCAACACTGCTAAAACGTCTGCAGTTATCGGGCGCCGACGCTCCGTAAATCAAGAGCGTTCATCAACGGGCTGCTACACGGTTCCTATGGTAACAGTATGAGTGGAGTCCAAGGGTGGTCCTACACCTTGTGTGGGTAGGACTGTTGGACTGATCCATGCAGTGATGTGTCTCCAGCATGGAGCACATTGTGCAGCCTGGTGTTACTGTGCGCTGTTCCCTAGAGGTGTCTCCTCTGGACCAGCCTAAGTAAGGAAGTAAGTAAAGTTTGTTTATATAGCACTTTTCACAGACAGAATCACAAAGTGCTTTATAATGGAGGAAGTATATAAATACATAGCATAGAAAGGTACATAAAATTATATAGAATATGTGAGCAGATTGCACAAAATTAGCACAATATATACTGTAATACCAATTAATTGAATGCATGCTTTAAAAGGTGCGTCTTTAGTTGTTTTTTAGAAGATTCCACCAGCGTTCACCCCCTGCAGCACCCTGTTGACCTCCAAGATATACAAGACATTAGTAAGAGACTTTACTAAGCCCAAAATATGAATATTACAAAAAATGTGTTTTAGCTTAACAAGGTAAAAGGCAAATGGTAAAAGTTTTTACATTGCTGGTTCATTCACATCCTCCTGCACTGCTCACACCCCCATCAGGAGGAGACCTTGACAGACGAAGGTTGATGGATTATGTGGGGGGGTTAGGGGACCTACTGAGTCAAACAAACACGTCCAGCATACAGCACCTGCTCCATGTCACCTGCTCCATGTCACCTGTCAGCCGGCTGCTGGCGTGTGATCGCCGCCTGCATATTGTCGTGTCCACCGTGGGAGAGCAACACGCAACACATCAGACTTAATGGAGCCCCCTGGACATCACACCCAGCACGAGACCCAGCACGAGACCCGGCACGAGACCCGGCACGAGACGTGGAGACCGGGCACGAGACGCGGCACGAGACGCGGAGACCGGGCACTTCACGCTTGGCAGCACCTCACCTGGATGACCTTTCTGAACTGATCCCCAGCTAGAGCCAACCAGCACCACCACTCTGGTCATGTGCCTATAGGTGTAATGGTATAGCTTTAAATTAATATGAAGTAATTAGGGGGAGACCGGGTATGGTTGTAACACTTCTTGCTTCAGCACCTGTAACTCATTGAATTTTTGAGCTAGACTTCTCAAACTTTTATACAAAGTACACACATTTGTTTACTACAAATGGCACCAATTCAAAACTCAATTCAAATATCACAGCCCTCGTGAGTTGATGTCAAATACATGGTGTTCCTTTGTTACAACCTACCCCACTAGCGGGGTAGTAACACATGCTGGGGTAAGTTGGAACAATTAGACAAAAGAAGCAATAACAGAGGCCACGCCATGCAATATGCTTCAAAAAGAGGTTTTTGGAATAAAATAACAATCCAGAAAAATGTCTCTCTCTGTGTGACTGACCATAACTCATATCCACTTTGTTTTATTCAGGTGTGTGTGTGCGTGTGTGTGTGTGTGTGTGTGTGTGTGTGTGTGTGTGTGTGTGTGTGTGTGTGTGTGTGTGTGTAAATTAGTGTACTAGAACAGACGTATTTAACAATATGTATGCTTAATGAACACTAATACAATGTACCTGTGTAAAGAACATGTAGGTCAAATAATAAACAATGTCAATGTGTGTGTGTGTGTGTGTTACATGGTAGATACATGTGCTTTTGCAACTGATCTGACTGACTTGTCCTTCTTTGACCTCATCAGATGCTTTTTTAAAAACATTTGCAGACACACCTCCTTTCTGTTCCACTGTCTAGGCATTCTGTAAAATTATTAAAAATCAAGAAAGTTTTCTTAGTTGTATGTAAGGTGATGGTTGTAACACGTTTTAAAGCTGTGTACAACCCACCCCACCCCTGTCAGCCATTGTTTAACTAGCTGTATTATGATTTGAAATGAACAGGGGAAAATGCATCACAATTTACCTGAGAAACTACAGTTTAATGTAGTATAATTCATATGGTTTTATCTGCAATAGTATAAGTACTAAACAAAATATAATATTGATTCAGAAATTTACTTTCTCACCTCAAAATCTGTTTTTTCTCTATGGAATCTGCATGTGTGTGTTTCCAGCCTTGATATTCACCATGTGGGATCAGGGAGGAATTGGGTAAATACTGAAATGATCATATCACTCCTATCTTATCTGTGATGGGTGGAGCTGATGGTGTTACAACTATCCCCATGTTACAACCACACCCGGTCTCCCCTACCTCATATGGACAGGTGCATATTTGATTAGTAGGTAGGCTATTTATGTCGTGTCATTTTTGCAGTTTTTTTTTTCTTTTATTGCAGCCTAATTTTTAAGGTAAACTAGAAATCAAAACTATGAACTTGAAAAAAAACTATGCATGGTTTCATTTTTACAAAATTATAAAAATAAAAAAAACTGTGCTATTTTTTTTTTTGTAAAAAGAAGCTTTCTCCAAAAAGCTTTTTTGTTTATAAAAAGCAACATATCTGTGTTTCTACCAGTGACGGTATATATAATATATAATATAATATATATATACGGTCTCTTATATACACGGTCTGTGTTTGTACCGTCTGGTAATAAACGGACGAGTCTTCATATCGGCCCCTTCACACACCATACACGACACCGTCTGAGGCCTTCATCCATATAGTCACTTACAGCACCGTAACTTAAACGTACATTTAGCACATGTTGTGAAAAATAAATAGAATAGCATATCTTATTATCTTTGAATCCTAATGAATCAACCGTAATTCTCGAAGCAACACAGCGATTTCTTAAACGTGTAAAACGAAACACCCCCATTTCTGGAGCGAATGCGCCCGTCCGGTGACGTTTAGCCTGTCACGTGGTACGGATGCCCTTTTCCACACTGTGCAGGTCAAACATGGCGGCGCTCTTGAGGTCCACCCGGGTGCTGAGATCCGCATCTTCTCCGCTGCTGCGTGTAACGGGGACGCGCCATCACGGACGAACCGTCGGTCGCTTCTGTGGCGGAGCGGCGGGCGCCGGAAGAGTCGCGGTCTGTTGTGGACAGGCGACCCGGGGATGGTCACACGTGCACAGGTGGGTCTGTAGGACAGAGACACACACGTGTGTGTGTGTGTGTGTGTGTGTGTGTGTGTGTGTGTGTGTGTGTGTGTGTGTGTGTGTGTGTGTGTGTGTGTGTCATTGAGACACTGAAGGACACTGGACACCTTCGTCATCATGATCTGTGATGTGGACCGTGGTGAGACTTCAGGAGATACTGGAGCTCGTATAAACCACCGTGTAGAAACGGATCTCACTTATCCACTCAGTGTGGTTCACATCAGGACCCAGTGAGATGTTCTGTGCTGTGATCACATCTGTGAGGTCCTACCAACTCGTTCATTTTGGTTTTATGTGATCCCAACAACTCACGACCTCGGTGTGTGTAATATAGCTGTATAAAAAGTGTATTTATCTTGGGCAGTCATGGTCTGGCGGTTAGGGAACTGGTCTTGTGACCGGAGGGTCGTGGGTTCGATTCCCAGACAGGCCATGACTGAGGTGCCCTTGAGCAAGGCACCTAACCCCAACTGCTCCCCGGGCGCCGGGCTAGGTCTGCCCACCGCTCTGGGCACATGTGATCCACAGCCCCCTAGTAATCACTAGTGTGTGTGTGTGTGTGTTCTAACTGCACAGATGGGTTAAAAGCGGAGGACAAATTTCGATTGCGGTGTAAAAAATCACAATTGACAAAATATGGCACACACACACGCACATAAAAGTCGTTTTTTCTCCTCTTTGCAGCAGTAAGTATTTTTAATTTAGTTTTGTCTTCACGTGTCTGTTTATTAGGTCATTAGGTCGATGTTCTTCATCACACGTGTTCACGCGTCTTTAAACAAGATCTTCATGTAGGAACGTAGTTATTGGCTTGCTGGTGGTTCTTGTGCAGACCACTAAAGGTCTCCAACATCTTCTGTGTTCAGTCTCTTGCCATGCGGCTCGGCCCGGCCGTGTTTAGGGACGAGGTTCTATGGTGCAGCTGCGGAGCAGAAGGGGGCGTCTGAAGATGACTCCAGTACCGGCGTGCGCACCAGTCAGGCCCAGCAGTTCGACTGGGCACTCGCTAAACTGGACAGTTCGGTCAGGAGGACGGGCCGCGTCACCAAAACTCTGCTGCAGCGCATCTTTCATGACATCTGCAGGAAAGGTACGACAGGGTCGTGTTACACTGCGTTGGGTCATGCGTGATGGGTTGCGTGATGCAGTGCTGTCCAGTTCTGATGAAATTCGAGATGGTGCTGGTGACCGGTTGATGGAGCGCTGGGACACTGCCCTGTTTCTCCAGGATACCCCAGTGGGAACCAGGCCCTCCTTCTGCTCAGGAGCTGTGGATCCCTCCTGCCTGAGCTGCCGCTGGCCGAGCGTACGGAGTTCGCCCACCACATCTGGGAGAAGCTGCTGGAGTTGGGTAAGAGCCCTCACCTCCACCACCACCACCGCAGTCCAGCCACACACGCACGTCCTCTTCAGCAGATCGGCTTCTGTTCCAGGTGCCACCTACGATGCCAGCCACTACAACGCGCTCCTGAAGGTCTACCTGCAGAACGAGTTCAAGTTCTCCCCCACCGAGTTCCTCGCCAAGATGGAAGCGGCCAACGTGCAGCCCAACAGAGTGAGTGAAGCCTGCGGTGAAGATTCCCGCTGCCCATGGATGTAAAACCCAAATAATCAATAACAGTTGTGTAGGAACAGTTGTGTAGTTGTGACTGATGATGATGATTATGTCCTACACGCTTTTCTTATCTGAAAATTAATTATAACATGCATTCATTGCATAATAATTAAGTTATTTCATTATTAAAACAAGTTATTGAGAAAATCTGTAATTTATGAGGATGTTATTTGGGTTAAACTTTGTCTTGTTCTAAAGTAATGATTCTGTTGTCAGGTAACCTATCAAAGACTAATTGCAGCATACTGTCAAGTTGGTGACATTGAAGGTGCCAGGTGAGAACTGACCTGAATTATCCTTACGTCTAATTACAAGCGAATACGTGTGATCTCCAGTAGAGATATTGGCCATGGGTCAGTCCCCCATCATTGTAGCAGTTTGGTTGACATGGTCTGTGTGTGTGCAGTAAAATCCTGGGCTTCATGAAGAGCAAAGACCTGCCCATCACAGAAGCCGTGTTCGACTCCCTGGTGACGGGGCACAGCCGTGCGGGGTGAGGTGTTAACGCTACGCAGGCCGGTGGATATCGCTTGCCGTTTTCTCCGTCTGGCTGTTTGTGTATAATCAACCCTCTGTGTTTGCGTTTGCACAGAGACATGCAGAGTGCCGTGAACATCCTGTCTGTGATGCGCAGCACCGGTGTCGACCCAGGACCCGACACGTACCTGGCGCTGCTCGTCGCCTACGCTGAACAGGGAGACCTTGTCAAAATCAAGGAGGTGTGTTCTGGTGGGGGCTCGGGCACCCAGCAACACCACTGGTGTTTGTGTTTCGAACACACACGCCTGGCCAACATCAGTATACTTTTATATCAGTATAAAAATCAAGAATTTCTTCACATTACTTATTCATGACTTGAAAAACGCACATCAGTCTGTCAGTTTTTATGGCCTGTCTGCTGTACTGGCTCAGTTCTGTCCCAACACTTCTACCCAGACCCTGAACGCAGCGGAGAATGCAGACGTCAGTCTGACGGACAGAGACCTGATGCAGGTGGTGTTCAGCCTGACCAGGGCCGGGTACCAGCAGCACGTCTCCGAAGTTATGGAGCGACTGAGGCATGACAGGGGCTTTGTGCCAGGTGAGCCTCCCTCAGCCCACCCTGCCTGGCCCCCAACCTGCCTGGCCCCCACCCGGCCTGGCCCCCACCCTGCCTGACCCCCACACCTCCTGTCTGGTTGCCTGCTCTGCTTTAACCAGCAGTGCTCAGCGTTGTGAGGTTTTTAAACGGTGTGTGTGTGTGTGTGTGTGTGTGTGTGTGTGTGTGTGTGTGTGTGTGTGTCCTGTAGATGCTATGAACCTGTGTTTGAGCCTGGTCACCCAGGGACACGAGCACACAGCGTTTCTAGTGCTGAAATCCTTCCCCAGTATGCAGGCAGACGCCCATAATGGTGACACTCCAGACCAGGGCAACTTCTTCCTCCGCCACTGCGTAAACATGGACAAGGTGACAGCCCCTTAGGCTCATCACAGACGACCTGGCAGGCCTTTCACAGAGGGCTGCACACAGCACACCAGCCTCATGGTGTACAAATGGATTCACACAGTGTTGCATGAGTGAAAATATTAAAATAATGTGTTGCTGTTTTACAGTCACCTGAAGTGTTGGTTGGTTTCTGCAAAGATCTGAAGGACTCCAACCTACATGCCACACCACTGCAGTTCACACTGTACTGCGCCCTGGAGTCCAAGAAGACGGGTGTGTGGGACACTGTGTGTGTGTGTGTGTGGGACACTGTGTGTGTGTGTGTGTGGGACACTGTGTGTGTGTGTGTGTGTGTGTGGGACACTGTGTGTGTGTGTGTGTGTGTGTGGGACACTGTGTGTGTGTGTGTGTGTGGGACACTGTGTGTGTGTGTGTGTGGGGGGGGTGTGTGTGGGGGGGGTGTGTGGGGGGGGTGTGTGGGGGGGGACTGTGTGTGTGTGTGGGGGGGGGACTGTGTGTGTGTGGGGGGGGTGTGTGTGTGTGGGGGGGGGGTGTGTGTGTGGGGGGTGTGTGTGTGTGTGTGTGTGTGTGTGTGTGTGTGGGGGACTGTGTGTGTGTGTGGGGGACTGTGTGTGTGTGTGTGTGTGTGTGTGTGTGTGTGTGGGGGGGACTGTGTGTGTGTGTGTGTGTGTGGGACTGTGTGTGTGTGGGGTGTGTGTGTGTGTGTGTGGGACTGTGTGTGTGTGTGTGTGTGTGTGTGTGTGTGTGTGGGGGGGACTGTGTGTGTGTGTGTGTGGGACTGTGTGTGTGTGGGGTGTGTGTGTGTGTGTGTGGGACTGTGTGTGTGTGGGGTGTGTGTGTGTGTGTGTGTGTGTGTGTGGGACTGTGTGTGTGGGGTTGAGCTTGTTCTTTTCTTTTGCAAGGTGTGACGATGTATTCACTCTTGCCTCCCTTGTCCTTCTAGATATGGTGATAGGACTGATGAAGGCGATGAAAGAGGAAGGTCTTCCCATCAGACCTCACTACTTCTGGCCTCTGTTAACTCAGCATCAGAGAGACAAAAACACCACAGGTGAGTCCTGAGATTCTGTTCAGTGAGTGAAAGTTCATTCCTAGCTGCAGAATGACTAGCATCAGTGTTGATCTGCACCACAAGTCTCAAGAGTTACTGCACTTAACTCAGATGTGATCATTATTTTTGATGTGAATATGTGAATCATCTGGTGTGGTCGTTTGGGCATTTTATGCATATCTCAAGAAGTGTTTCAGCTGTCAGGATGATGCGTTTGGTAGATGTTGGCGTGATAATGTTGGCGTTATGATGTTGGTGTTATAATGGCAAATCACTCAGACCCTGACAAAGTATGTGCTACCAAACCTAATTACCTAATTACCTGGTACATCCCTTTATATATATATATATATATATAATATACTGTGTGTGTGTGTGTGTGTGTATATATATGTATATTATATATACAGTGCCCTCCATAATTATTGGCACCCCTGGTTAAGATGTGTTCTTTAGCTTCTAATAAATTAAATTGTTATTGTGGAAACATACTCTTACACTGACAATTGTAGAAAAATGTAACCTTTAACTCAAGTGAAGTTTAAGGGGGAAAATAAAATCCCTGACTAAGAAATAATTATTCTTCATAAAATCACCTGTTCCACAATTATTGGCACCCCTAACAATTCTTAGGAAATAAATGTAATTAAAGAATTTCTGTCACTTCTACAGTAGTTCACGAAGTTAATCAGAGTATGTAGGAACATTTAATTAGCAATTTACAACTTCCTGTTTCCCTGGGGTATAATTATGAGGTGACACAGAGGCCATTTCTCTTCAACATGGGAAAGACAAAGGAACATAGCATTCAAGTAAGGCAGATGTGTGTTGACCTTCACAAGTCAGGCAATGGCTACAAGAAAATAGCCACTCGCCTACACCTGTCCATATCTACTGTCAGAGGAATTATTAAGAAGTTTAAAACAACTGGGACAGTGGTAAACAAGTCTGGATGAGGACGCAAGTTTATTTTGCCACCACGCACAGTGAGGAGGATGATAAGAGAAATAAAAAGTTCTGCAAAGCTAACTGTTACAGAACTGCAACAAATGGTAGCATCTTGGGGTCACGAAGTCTCCAAAACAACCATCAGGCGCTATCTACACGCCAACAAGCTGTTTGGGAGGCATGCACGGAAAAAACCTTTTCTCACTCTCAATCATAAATGAAAACGTTTGGAGTTTGCTAAACAGTACTGGAACTTCAACTGGGACCGTGTGCTTTGGTCAGATGAAACAAAGATAGAGCTTTTTGGCAACAAATGCTGTAAGTGGGTCTGGCGTAACACAAGAGCTGAGTATGCAGAAAAGCACCTCATGCCCACTGTGAAATACGGGGGCCGGCTTCTCTTCCAAAGGCCCAGGGAACCTTGTTAGGGTGCATGGCATCATGAATGCTTTGAAATACCAGGACATTTTAAAACAAAATCTGGTGGCTTCTGCCCGAAAGCTGAAGATGGGTCGTCACTGGGTCTTTCAGCAAGATAATGACCCTAAACATATGGCAAGATCTACACAGAAATGGTTGACCACACACAGAATCAAGCTCCTCCCATGGCCATCTCAGTCCCCAGACCTCAACCCCATTGAAAACCTGTGGGGTGAGCTGAAGAGGAGAGTGCAGAGGAGAGGACCCAGGTCGCTGGATGATTTAGAGAGATTGTGCTAAGAGGAATGGTCGAAGATCCCTCTTTCTGTGTTCACCCATCTTGTGAAACATTATAGAAGATTAGGTGCTGTTTTGTTGGCAAAAGGGGGTTGTACAAAGTATTAACATCAGGGGTGCACACATTATTTGATGTTAAACAATTATTTCTTAATGTGGGATTTTTTTTCCTACTGAATAAATGCACTTGAGTTAAAGGTTGGATTTTACTCTTTTTTCCATCGTGGTCCTATATTATTTAGAAAAAAAACTCAATTTATAAGAAGCTAAAGCAACACATCTTAACCAGGGGTGCCAATAATTATGGAGGGCACTGTATATATAACAATTCATGGCAATTTATAACAATCTTAACTCTAGTTTATGAAGCGTGATTATATGGATTGAAATTGCAAAGTCATTCCCTGTCGTAAAAATTACTATTACAAAAATTACTGTATTCTAGCCACTGCATTTCAGCCCTACAAAATGGCCTGCTAACATAATTTCAGTGAGTGATCTCATTAGCTCAGGAGAAAAGGTTAATGAGGACAAGACAGCTGATCTGACAGTCATGCTGATTAGAAGAGCAGCCTGGTACCTTTAAGTGTCGTGGTGCTTTTAATTTTCCTCTGTTAACGATAGTTACCTCCAAGAAAACATGTGTATTCATCATTGCATCAAAAGGTTTTCATAGGCAAGGACAGTACTGCTAGTATGATCCACCCCAATCAACCAATTATCCAATCAGCAACACTCAACCAATTATCCAATCAGCATCAACTTCAAGAGAGTGCTTCAGTTGCAGTGATGAACGTGTCAGGGTGCCAAGAGAGTCAAGTTGGCGTCAGGACCGTCTCCCAGCGAGGACGCAGCTACGAGATCGGGTCACCACCAGTGCAGAGCTCAGGACTGGCAGAGGGCAGGTGTGAGCGCTTCTGAACGCACAGTGAGACGAGGCTTTTGGACGATGGTTTGGTGTCCAGAAGGACAGGAAATAAGCCACATTTCTCCAAGAGAAACATCACGGACAGACTGACATTCTGCAGAAAGTACAGGGACTGGACTGTACAGCACTGGGGGAAAGTTATTCTCTGTGATGAAGCCCCTTCAGACTGTTTGGAACATCTGGACAAATGAATGTCCAGAGAATAAAAGGTGAGTGCTACATGAGTCCTGTGTTATACCAACAGTGAAGCATCCTGAGACGCTTTATGTATGAGGCTCTTCTCATCCAGGGGAGTGGGGTTCACTCAACATCTTGCCTGCACACTGCCATGAATAAGTAACGGTATCCTCCAAGAGTAACTTCTCCCAACGATCCCGGAGCAATTTGGAGATGAACAGTGTTTTTTTTTTTTTCAGCATGATTGAGCATCACGTAACAAGGCAAACGTGATGACCAAGTGGCTCGGTGAACAAAACATTGACATTTTGGGTCCATGGCCAGGAACCTCCCCAGATCTCAGTCCCATTGAACCTGTGGTGAGGAGATCTAATCAACTCCAAGAACTGACTAGGAAAGAATGGGTCTCCATCACTCAAGATCTTACCCAGAAGCCGATATCCAGCACGCCAAGGCGAACTACAGAAGTCTTAAAAAAAAATGTCAGCACTGTAAATATTAAGTCTTTATTCGTACTGGATGAGTTCAAAATGTATCGAATAGTTATTAATGTACCATATACATATTATGGGGCAGTCATGGCCTGGCGGTTAGGGAACTGGTCTTGTGACCGGAGGGTCACGGGTTCGATTCCCAGACAGGCCATGACTGAGGTGCCCTTGAGCAAGGCACCTAACCCCAACTGCTCCCCGGGCGCCAGGCTAGGGCTGCCCACCGCTCTGGGTACGTTTGATCCACAGCCCCCTAGTAATCACTAGTGTGTGTGTGTGTGTGTTCTGACTGCACAGATGGGTTAAAAGCAGAGGACAAATTTCGATTGGGGTGTAAAAATCACAATTGACAAAATATGGCACACACACATTATATACACATCTGACAAAAGGTTCTTAAAAAAACTTGTGGCATTCTCAAAAACATGTGTCTGTGTGTGTGTAATATGCACACAGTCATATCCGAGTATTATAACCATCCCAAATTTGGAATGATTTCTGCTTGGGTACATTGCTGATGCAACTTGAAAGAATTTGTTGCACACACACACACACACACACACACACACACACACACGGGATGTTCTATAGCAGCCGAAGTGAAGATGTAGAGAGAATGAACTTCTTGCACACCGTGACCACTGTTACGTCTGGACCTGCAGCAGATGCTACGGTACTAATGCTGACCAAGGGTCACCTTGAATATCACCGCCACATTGTACGGAGTACCACGAACGGACTCTGGAGGGTACAATAAAATACATCAACTTCTGGGATGAATCCAGGTCCGAGCTGCATAAAGTGGATGGAAGATGGAGTATACACTTCCAAAACGCGTGAGAACTTCTTCTAAGAGACGTCTGTGTGCCAGAGGTGGTGGGGGCATGTAGGTGTCTGGGGGACGTTTCCTACCATGAGCTTGGACCACTAATACACCTGCAGGAGGCCCTGAATGTCAGTGGGCAGGTCCAAACCCAACGGGTCACCCCTACATGGTAACATTTCTCCCCTGATGGTAATGGTACCCATCAACATGGTAATACCCAACCAGAAGGTCATTTCAGGACCACAACAGGTGACCATGCTGTCCTTCTCTGACCTGCTAACTCACCTGAATCCAGTGAAGCACATCTGGATACACCTGCATTTCCAGGTTTACTGTGTTAGCGCACCCCCACACGATGGGAGTAGAGCTCTGTGCTCTGCTGCAGTTGGAATGAGATCCTTCCATCACCTAATATAGTCCACAGTGTCTCCATAGTGTCCTGGTTATTCCCACTATTGGTTAGGTGCTCATAGTCTTCTGGTATGACTGTGTATTTTACTTTCACGAGCCAGCAGTCTTCTCACCTCTACAACCAACGTCTTGGACCGTTTAGCACGAACATAGTTTCTTTTCACAGTGAATTCCCTTGTTGTTGGCAGTAATCCTCGTAAAAGAGATCTCAACTCCGTGTGTGTGTGTGTGTGCGCGTGCACCCACGCCATGGTGGAGCTAATCTGACAGAATGTGGAGTGACCGAGTCTCATGTAAATATGTGTCTGCTCTGAGGGAATTCACTTTGGATTACGCGCACCGCTGTGCATGGCCATGAAATATTAAGTGCTGTGTCACTTTGTGTCCACAGGTGTCACTAGCGGGCAAACCCCCCCCCCAACCCCCCCCACTAGTGAGTGAGAGATGGGGGGGGGGGGGGGGGGGGTGTTGCATTTTGATGAGGTGCAGATTTGGGCAGGCGAGTTTGAGAACATATGCTAGTGTTGTCTGACCATCCGCGAGCGAACGCTGGGGGGGGGGTGTTTCTCACTCCTAAAGTGGTGTGAGGAGAGGGGAGTGACTCCTCCACCCACTCCTGGCTTTTAGCTCGTCTCCTGTGACCTCCACTTCCCTGGTGGAGATGTGATCCAGCCTCATTTGCCGGTCGGTGTGTCTCCATGTTCAGTCATGTTCACACTCTTATGTGCTGCCGTCCCTGGGCCTGACGTAGCTGGGCCTGACGTAGCTGGCTTTTCTTCTGCGCTTGTCAGGATCTCCCACACTTTGTGAACCTATGGAAGAACGAGTCTGGAGAGTGTGTGCTCTGGTTCTAAAACTTCTTTTACAAACTTCCAATGTGTCCTTCAGCCTTAAGGGAGTTCAGCTGTTTACATGTATAGAACTATAAAGCTCAAGGTGCAAAAAAAATCCTCTCTGAGATCATTTGAGATGTAACAGGCAGCAGGTAAAACAGCAGGTAAAAGTACATACTGTCGTACGTATGGATCTGTTCTCTGCATGATAAACGTACCACAAAGTCCAGCACTTGATCCTCTGGTGCCAAGGAGATTCTAAATTTGCCTCTAGTCTTTTTCTTTTCCCTTTTTCATTTTTCTTTAACCAACCCGAGTTCTACAGTTTCACTGGTGTTGATGTACTGTGGCCTCTCCCGTGAAACACGGCTGGAGTTTGTCCTCAGGTGCTGGTGTGAAAACACGCTTCACTCTCTGCTCTCGAAGTAAAACGTCTCTTTATCCTCCCTCCGTTCCCCCTCTCTCCACCGCACTCCGCACACGAAACTCCGCAGCACAGCAGACGCGCCCCTCTCTGCCCTGTATGCCAGACCCGAAGCGTCCAGCGGTGTCTGGGTCCACAACCCCTCCCGAGCCGTACCAGGGAAATGGGGGTATGGATTATTGAAGAGGTGCAGGCGTGCTCCCTTCATAAAAAGAGTGAATGGCAAAGGGATGAATTGATGGCGGCTCTTACGACCCATTGAGAGGAGCTTGTCTGATCGGGCTGCGTGGAGCATGAATGGCTGGAGACGGAGACGAGATGGAGACACGGTGGAGAGAGGAGGCGTAGGATGGGGTATATGGGGTAGATGGAGGTCCCGGGCGTTTTACAGATACAGGATTTAATAGCAGCTAAAAGCAGCCCTTATCTTTTATTCAGACATGGGGGTGGATATTGGTGAGAGGGTGGACCTGTTCTCTGTATCACAAACCAAAGTGCCACGGATCAGGGCACAGGACGGCGTGGAGCACCCCTCCTGTCCACACACTCGTTCACCACGGTGCACGTGTACGCCTGGCACGGGGGGGGGCACGAGGTGCTGGTGGAGGTGGTGGTGGAGGTGCTGGTGGAGGTGGTGGTGGTGGTGGTGGTGGTGGTGGTGGAGGTGGAAAGGCTGCAGGCGGGTGGTGGAGGGGTCCAGGCCGTCTCATGAACATCTCCAGGGCTGTTTTACCTTCACACAGTGCCTCTTTAAACCATCTAATCCTGCACGTGTGCCTTCAGAGCCACTTCGGGTCCACCAGGTTAACTCTGTGTTCCTCCGCCACTCCACAGGAACCCTGGAGGTCCTGAAGGCCATGCAGGAGCTGGGGGTTCTGCCCGATATGGACACCCTGTCCAACTACGTCCTACCCACCTTCCCCTCGATGGACAATGCCTGCTCTGCTCTGAAGGTAGTTGTGTGTGTGTGTGTGTGTGTGTGTGTGTGTGTGTGTGTGCTTACGGTGCTGTCTGCTGCAGGATGCTGGATTGGCTGTGGACACTGAATGTTTTTTCTCAGCTGAGGTTCATACTGAAGCAATCACTGGAAATCTTTCAAGACTGTTTGCACTCTGTGAGTACCACACACACACCTCACACACACACATACACACACACAGAAATGTGTGATGCTTTCAGGTCTTCATCTTGCTTAAGAGACACCCCCCACAAACACACACACACACTCACATACACAGAAATGTGTGATGCTTTCAGGTCTTCATCTTGCTTAAGAGACACCCCCCACAAACACACACACACACCTCTTATAAACGTGACTTGAAACACACACACAGGTCTTCCTGTGGGATCTCACATCGGGCCGTGTAGGATGCGTTGTACACGCATGGTCCAGCCATCATCAGACCTGCGGTGTTTAGCACTGTGTGCCTCGCTGCAGAATACACTCCTGCTCAGGACAGTTTTCTCTGCGTCTGGATGTCACTGAGGTGTGTGTGTGTGTGAAGAGCAGGAAGTGTGTGTGTCTGACCGGGTCTGTCTGTCTGACCGGGCCTGTCTGTCTCTCTGCAGTGTCATCTCCCTCCTTACCTGCCACTGACCCCAGTGCGTTGAGAGGATCCCTGAATGCTGGCTTCAGGAGGTAAGTGTGTGTGTGTGTGTGTGTGTGTGTGTGTGTGTGTGTGTGTGTGTGTGTGTGTGTGTGTGTGTGTGTGTGTTATACTGGTATCTTTATGCATACAGATACAGCCTCCCGAACGTATTTTTGGCAAATCTATCTTTAAACGGAGTTAGAAGTCATTGTACTTTGTAATATGAACAGTATTGTAACTGTAAACGATCGTCTGTAAGAGGAGATAAAGATTAAATAATCAGAGTCTGTCCTCATCCTGAACGAGATCTCTGTCTGATCTGGTTCTGATTTATAGATCAGACCCGAGATATAGTGGGCGGTGCTCCACTGGGTGTAGTAGACCATTTAGATGCATTAGAACAGTACAGGGCGGTCGTCGTCGGAGACGGTCGTCGGGCTGCTAATTGGGGTTGTCAGGAGGGTGGAGGGCGGGGGGAATGTTGTGACCCTGTCTCCGTGGCAACCTGTGCCTGCTCAAGGTCGGGATAATTTAATCATTAATAGAGACTTTCAGCTAGTGCTCATCAATACACACACGCAGGGGTGTGTGTGTGTGTGTGTGTGTGTGTGTGTGTGTGTGTGTGTGTGTGTGTGTGTGTGAGTGTGAGTGTGAGTTTCCTGTTTCCAGGAGCTGTGTGTGATTATTAATCCATCTCTTCTTCTCACATGTATTCCAGTACTGTGTTCTTTATTTAAAACAAGTTCTAGCAGTATTTTGTCCTGGATTCATTTCCAGATGAGGTGTGTGTGTGTGTGTGTGTGTGTGTGTGTGTGTGTGTGTGTGTGTGTGTGTGTGTGTGTGTGTGTGTGTGTGTGTGTGTGTGTGTGTGTCTGGCTGGTTATCTGCTGTGAGTGAGCCCGTGGGGGGGTGTGTGTGTGTGTGTCTGGTTATCTGCTGTGAGTGAGCCCGTGTGTGTGTAGTACATACCCACAGTTGTTCAGTTTGAATGTCTGTGCTTGTCTTCCCAATATTTCTGATCCTCTGCTGCCCCCTGCAGGTCAAAAGATGTGGAGAACATGGCCAATGTAAGTATTTACATGCTGTAGTCCCCTTTGACCTCCAGCTCTGTCCACTATTATGGGATGTGCTTCACCTCATAAACCTGTTCTTTACTCCTTCTTTTTAAATCTGTTATTAATTTGTTTGTGGTCTCTAATTCCAGATCACAGAGCTCCTCTATAAAGATGTTCGCCTGAGCCAGACTGACACTGCGCCTGCAGGTACACACGAGTCCTCTCACTCCACACACACACACACACACACACACACACACACACACCTCTGTGTGGCAGGGCAGCCCGGCATAACTACCCTGTGTGTGTGTGTGTGTGTGTGTGTGTGTGTGTGTGTGTGTGTGTGTGTGTGTGTGTGTGTGTGTGTGTGTGTGTGTGTGTGTGTGTGTGTGTGTGTGTGTGTGTGTGTGTGTGTGTGTGTGTGTGTGTGTGATGCTTTCATCCACCCACCACACATTACCACACCCTTCACTCCAGACAGCTGCAATGCTCTTTTAGACACACACACACAACTTTTTATCAAGAAACTCTCCTGTCAGGTGTCTTTATTACTCTGTTTATCCCTCTTGTTGGAGTTGTGTCCGTGTGTTTATCCACATACGTCCTGATGAACTCTCTCCCTCACCCAGAAAACATGGCCTACTTCCTCTACAACCTGTTTGATGGAATGACTGAATCGGAGGTTAAGAGCAAAGAGGGGGTTCTGAGGGAGTATCTCCACCAGCTCCAGCACAGGGTGGGTTGACGTAGACACACCACCACCTGCCACACCACCGTGCAGCTGCTGCCAGCCAGTGGGCCGTTGTGGTTTCATCCGTGTCCTGTGTTTGCAGGGCATCATCGTTCCTGTGAACATCTACAGAGGAATCAGAAACATCCTGGTCTCGTACCACGTGCCAGAGCTTATTAAGGTCCTGCTTCTTTGTAACTGCACGACATGGAGCTAAACCAGGAAGTAGACTGAGCTGGGCCTCGTGGGAATTGTAGGCGTTGGTGGTGTTTCACACGCCTGTTTTGCTTCTCTTCCTGTAGGATGTTCTTGCTCTTGTGGACAGCAAAGAGAGCCTGAGGTCCACGGACATCCCCAGCCCTAGTGTAAGTGTGGGGCAGTCTTCTCTGTCTGCGCTGGGACCCTCCACACCCTCACCTGTTGGTGTGAGTGTCCCAGAACCACGGGCTGTGTGTGTGTCACTGACCTCCACTGTCTCTCAGGGGTCGGAGGACAGATTCTCCTTGCAGAAGATGCTGGAGAAGCTGAAGACTCTGGAGACATCTGGGGACAAGGTCATGGCTGCACAGACCTTCAAACGTCTCATCAGTGCGCTGTGCACAGAAGAGGTGTCTCTCTCGCTCTCTCTCTCTCTCAAAATATACATATACACTTCTGTGTCTTTCTCGGCCTCACAAGATCAAGGTCTGTTCTAGGGATGTCCCGATCCAGCTTTTTGAACTTACGATCCAATACCGATATTTATTTGCACTTCCGATCTGATACCGATATCGGCCGATACCAATACCGGCCTATGCGAGCATGTATTAAAGTTTAATGTTATTTAGCCAACTTACTTTGTTGTCAAACTCATGTTGAAAAGCATGTTACTCTTGATAACAAGTAGCCAGCTGAATTAGGTGTGTTTGAATAATACACAATGGTTGGTAAGGAGAAACTAACCTGTTTATTTAGCAATGAATAAACTCAAAATAGACAAAATAATAAATAACAAACAGAAATGGCATCAGTAAACCAAGTCTTAAAAAGCCATAAGTGCAAATAATATTGAAAATTGTATTTTAAAAAAGTGGCAGTTTGTCACGCTTCGCAAACGTTTCTGCCAGTGTTAGTTGTGTAGGATCTTTCTTTTTGTCTTCGGTTTTCTTTAGAAACTCTTCATGTTGTTTATGGTGGTATTTTGCTAAATGCTTGATTAGATTGGTGGTATTAAAAGTTCTTACAGCTTTACCACAACGCTTAACTTTACTGTGGCATATGTTGCACTCTACCTCTTCGTCTTTGTCGTCCTTTAAGGTAAAATAATCCCACACAACTGACATTTTTACCGATAACTTCAAATTTACATGGCCGTCTTAATGGTTAGGAGATGCCACTGAGCTAAATTGAGATGCTATGCTCGTGTGCTGAAGGTGTGCTGGAAAATGCGGACCAGATTTTACTCTCACTGTCAAACACATCAAAACTGGAATGAATTATCTAAATTGGTGCGCTGGAACCGGATCGGATATTTTAAAAAATGGATCGGGAGTCTGGATTGGCATTTTCTGGTGCCTGCCGATGCGATACAGATACGCATTTTTTGCAAATATCGGCAGCCGATCCGATCCAAATATCGGATCGGGACAAGCCTAGTCTGTTTTGTCCTGCTCTGTTAGCTTCTGAGGTGTTTTGACCACAGCGTGTGTGTGTGTGTGTGTGTGTGTGTGTGTGTGTGTGTGTGTAGGACATGTCCCGGGCTCTGGAGCTAAAAGCTGAACACGAGGACAAGATGTCCACCAGTTGCTATGCCTTGCTCATCAACCTGTGCTGTCGTCATGACAACCCCGAAGAGGCACTGAACTTAAAGAGAGAGCTGTGAGTTTAGAGTAGACCTGACACACACACACACACACACACACACACACACACACACACACACACACACAGCAGTGCCTCTCATCACGCTGCTGAACTCACCATGTGCCTGGTTGAGAGGAAACCACAATAGTCTCACAATATTCGAGTAACGTGAGTAACCTGGGACCAGTCTGAGATACCCCTCCACACACACACACACACACCCCACACCATCCTGACTGTTTTACTCACTGGTTGATGTGTGATGAGCTTCTGCCCATCTGGGTTCAGTCTGAGCAGGTGTTGGTACGTCCCAGAACAAATCGCAAAACCTGTCTGAGGTTTTCAAACTTAACACACCAACTTTTGCCTGAGCATTATTATGGGAGTCGCTTGTGTTTGAGTGTGTTTTGATTTCTCTGTCTAGGGCCCGTAAGGACTCTGAGGCGGTGATCGACTCCAACAAGTATTTGGCTTTGGTGAAGGTGCTCGTCAAACACAAACAGCTGGAAGGTAAATCCACTCTGGGGATCACGTGATCATGAGGTGGAGATCCATCCCCAAAGGGAAATGTGTTTAAAGGTCAAAGTTCAAGGACCAGTGCTGGTTGAACCATGGGTGCTTTAGCTTAAGTGTCCCTCTACCCGCTAGCAACATTCACAGTTTTAATCTTGGTACAAGCAGCGTCCAGAAAGCGTCAAAGGCTCATCGAGTCCGAGTTCCTTCAGGTGGATTGAAACGGGCCTCTTTCCTT
Organism: Brachyhypopomus gauderio; assembly: GCF_052324685.1. Classification (NCBI taxonomy): domain Eukaryota; kingdom Metazoa; phylum Chordata; class Actinopteri; order Gymnotiformes; family Hypopomidae; genus Brachyhypopomus; species Brachyhypopomus gauderio. The sequence goes on along the minus strand of NC_135225.1, from coordinate 1,390,252 downwards.
TAAATGCTGTACGATGACTTCATGCTTTGACGGGAGGACGTCTAGAATAAAGCTGGAGTGATGGTGAAGGCATGTAAGGTGCACTCACACCCGCAGTGCTGCAGAGACTTTTACATTATATATGAAAGATGCTTTCAGAGAAATGCTTACTTCATTTGGCAAAATTCAAAAATTGAGCATGCGTGCGCACGAGTGTGTATGCGCACGAGTTGAGTGCGTGTCTCTGCGGACGGCCACGTTAATCAGCGATTACCTGAATTCCACGGTGGGTTTCTCCGCGCTCGTGTAAGACACAATTACAATAAGTGTGTTTCCTCTTTTGCTTTTGTGCGTGCGGTGATGGCGAAAACACACCCGCTCTCCCTTTTCACGCCGTGTCACTCCGCTCTGCTCCCCCCCCCCCCCGGACTCCTTCTGTCACGGAGCGGGGCGGAAAATTACAGGAGCGCCTCCACTTTAACGGAATTACCCAAATCCGTCCTGATCCTAATGGCGTATCGTGTGGCTCTGGGGGGGCCGTGCGGCCGCGTGCACATTTGCATGTGAATTCAGCCGAGGGCGTGTGTGCGTGGGGGGGTGTGCGCCCGTGTCAGTCAGCGCGTGAGGCCGAGTGGCTGGACGGCCATTAGCTCGGCTGCCTGGTCTCCCGCATCAACACGCCCCGCTGCTCCGTCGTCTCCCGCGTGGCTACGGCAGGCCGCCGGGCGAGAGAATCGCACCTCTGGGCGTCTCCACGCACCCACCGCCCGTCTTGCATCAGCTCCGTCATCTCCTTTCCGCCCCGTTTCTCCCGGCCCGGATCTCTCTCCCAGAGTGACACGGTGCATTCACCCGAGGGCTCTGCGTTCAGGTGACTGGATCGCGGGGGGGCACACACACACACACACACACACCCTCATCGCACAGCAGAGCTATCCCTGACTGTCAACAGCTCCCCCCAACCCTGAAGGATGGCGATGTTGCGAACAACTGTCCCCCTGTCCCTGCACTATGATGATTCCTGGTCCAGCATCAGAAATGTCACCTCACTGAGCACAACGGCATGTCAAGGTCACGCCAGCAGTTGACAGAACCTCCGTGGCCTTTGACCCCTGCAGGGCACCACGTTACCACTTTACCCTTCGCTGCTAAGAGTTCTGATCCAGCTGTTAAACTCAACTACGCTTCCTTCTTCCACCAAAGGCGTTAGATGGAGTCCAGTGCCTGTGTGCGTGTGTGTGTGTGTGTGTGTCTGTAGCAAGTGGCAGTCACCAGTAGACATCTGCTGTGAAGGAGAGAGTTGTGTGTTTTAGTGGAAATGTCCTGTGACGTCCCTACGTTAGTCCCGCGTCCACAGGCTGTGGAGACATGGGCGTGGCTGATCCAGGACCGTCCGGTGGGCGGAGCCAGCAGGCGGTCGCTCTCTCTCGTCTCCTCTCTGCGGTCCGGCGAGCCGTGATTAGTATCGCCGGTGCAAACTGACCCTATCGGTATCATCCCATTAGGGAGTCTCTAAACGCGGCGTAAACACGTCTTCATTATCTGGCTCGCTGACAAAGCAGCTGTTGAGATCGCCTCGTTGGGGGGGCACGTTGGCCACGCGAGGACCCCAACCCCCCGCCAGATGGGAGCGCCGCCCAGCAAAAAGCATCCATTATGGGGGTGGGGGGGTGGGGGGGGTGTTCGACGGGCGCCCGGCGCTGTGCCTGTGACCACGACCCCCCCGGGTCCCACCGGCCGTGCCGACACACACCTATAATTTGCCGGGATGCTTTTGCAGGGAGCCACGAGGATGTGTGTGTGGGGGGGCAGCCGACCGCCATTGTGGGGCCCGTAATTGTAGTCTCGTTTAGAAATGCAAGTAGCAATTAGAAGCGAATTGGCATTATACGCCGGCATTCGCATCCCCGCTGGGTGCAAAATGTTGTTTTAATAGCGGTTTGTTTTCCCCACATGAAATTATCTAAGGAGCCTTTTAGCAACTCCTCTCCTCTCCTGCCCGGGCGTGTGGGGCGTGCGGGGTGTGTGGGGCGTGCGGTGGAGACACTGGGGCCCTGTTGCGGGGGACAGCCACATGGAACTGAGGGGCAAACGTAAGCTGGTTCAGAGCACTAGTCCCAGTAAACCGCAGTCTGTGGGATGGGTGTGGCTTACTGGTTCTGTTAGTTTTTTGTTTTTTCTTTCCCCCCCCCCACACGTCTGTTCTAATTGTATCTGCTGCTACTTGTAATTCAGCTCTGTTGTACCACAAACACAAATAATATTATACATATACTGTGCAATACACACACAATACAATATCACAACATTTAGTAAAAGAGAATTATGGAAAATTACACAGTATTGTTATCTGTGCATTACTAAGGTTGGAAACTAAGGTTATGATGCATCTGTGGTTGAAATTCTGTAACCCTTAAACGGTAAGCACAATAAAAGTCAGAAGCAGTTGGGTAAGATAATAGAGTAAAATAAATTTAATAAGGAAGTATGGATTAGTTCCAGAGACCCCTGTTTCAACCACACACCCAACATAGAGGTTAGTAACCTTAGTATGAAGCAGGCCATGGACAGGGACGGGAACAGTGATGGGGACGGGTCTTATCACAGCAGATCAGAGATGGGGGCGGGTCTTATCACAGCAGATCAGAGATGGGGGCGGGTCTTATCACAGCAGATCAGAGATGGGGGCGGGTCTTATCACAGCAGATCAGAGATGGGGGCGGGTCTTTAATCACAGCAGATCAGAGATGGGGGCGGGTCTTATCACAGCAGATCAGAGATGGGGGCGGGTCTTATCACAGCAGATCAGAAATGGGGGCGGGTCTTTAATCACAGCAGATCAGAGATGGGGACGGGTCTTATCACAGCAGATCAGAGATGGGGGCGGGTCTTATCACAGCAGATCAGAGATGGGGGCGGGTCTTATCACAGCAGATCAGAGATGGGGGCGGGTCTTATCACAGCAGATCAGAGATGGGGGCGGGTCTTATCACAGCAGATCAGAGATGGGGGCGGGTCTTATCACAGCAGATCAGAGATGGGGGCGGGTCTTATCACAGCAGATCAGAGATGGGGGCGGGTCTTATCACAGCAGATCAGAGATGGGGGCGGGTCTTTAATCACAGCCGGTCTGACCTCTGTCCCCCCGTCCCCATACGTCTGGTGTACAGAGGCGGTGGACATCCTGAAGGAGATGAAGGAGAAGGACGTGACCTTCAAGGACAACACGGCCAGCACTTTCTTCCACATGCTCAACGCGTCCGCCATGGAGGGAGACGTGGCCACCATACGCCGTCTGCAGGAGACGGTCTTCACGCTGGGCCTGACCACCCCCTCCACTAACCTCTGCTCTCCGCTGGTCACCGCGCACCTGGAGAAGTGAGTGAGACAGGACACGCTCTGGACACGCTCAGGACACGCTCTAGGGCCCTCTCTGCCCTCGGGACCGGGCCGTTGTTTTTAACCAGAACCTTCCGGAAGAGTCTTGGCCCGCTGGGTTGCCTCCAGATCTCCAGATGAATTCCCACCTCAGCGAGACGGCTCGTCCCTGTCAGCTCGTCCGGGCGTGCATGGCTATCATCGCCTTCTGGCTAAAATGCGCTATGCAAATGGGAGCTAGGGAGAGGCACTCTGCCTGTGTGAGCTGGCGGCTCGGCCCCGCCTCCTCCCCCCACTCTCCATTGGGGTCTATTTGCGAGAGGCGCTTTTAAGTAGATCAGCTCATTTGCATGTTAATTATGCGCCCTGTGCTAATTGCTGGATTTGCCGGGGACATGCAGAGCAGTGCGTAAGTGCCTCCCCCCTTGTGTGCCCTCCCTGCTGGGGAATACAGGGTTGTACATGGTGTTAGAGTCACACACACACACACACACACACACACACACACACACCTTCCAAGGCTGTTTGTTTTCCTGTCACTTGAGTGGTGCAAACACACCGGCGTAACATGGTCCCTAATTGCTGCCTCACACCCGATAAGCTTTCTCATTTAACTCCGCTTCATTAGCACCAAGAAACAGGGGCAACACTCCACAGAGAGGCAGATAAGTGCTCACACACACACACACACACACACACACACACACACACACACTCCCTCAAAACATGACTGGCAGCCAAACTCTGGCTCACAACTTTGAGAAGATGGGGAGTGTGAGTGGAGTGATGGAGGAGTGATGGAGGAGTGATGGAGGAGTGATGGTGGAGTGATGGTGGAGTGATCTCTGCGTGCCTGGACATGGTGCAGCAGGTCTGGACACGTCCGTGGGGGACCAGCCCTCACTCTGTCTCTCCCTGGACACCCTCGGTGGTCAGTGTTCGTCATAGCACCCAAAATCCCACAGGCGTCTCAACTCTGCATGTCCCCACCCCATTTTCCCATCATCCATCTCTCTGTCCACCCCCCTTTCTCTCTCTCTCTCCCTCCCTCATCCCTCTCTCCTCCCCATCTTGGATAGGCTTGTGGAGGGAGACAAAGCCGTGTGTGTCAGTATCTTGTCAGCGTGGCAGCTATAATGACTTAATGAACGCTTCTCTGTGGGATTAACTCTGACAGGCGTCAGTGCGACGGCCACGGCTGCCTCTCCTGATCCCCCCCCCCGTAATGAGCGGGACAAAGGCTAGTGGCAGGAACTTTTCTTTTGTGGAGGGAGGCTGGGAGGGACGCATTAACGGTAACAACAGGAAGGGAGGAGATCACGCCTGTCAGCCATACAGGAAGAGTGTGGCACTTTTAAAAAAATTATTTTAATTCCTTTTTTTAAAAAAATGATTATTAAGAGAGCTGCTCACACACACGTTTGACAAAGACGCGTGTGAGGAAACGGCGGCAGGGCGTTAGACGTGAGGAGCAGAGATACAGGTCTACATGACAGTCTTGTCAAGCAACAAGACAACTCTGTCAGCGTGTCCTGTCTGCAGCTGAAACTCAACCATGGATCACAAATCACCACGTCAGGCTTCAGTATTAAAACGCGCGCGGTGAACACACACACACACACACACACACACACACTTTTCCTGCCTTTTCCCTTTTAGCGTTCTTGCTCTCGCCCAGACGTGTAGAGCGGATGATAACATGGATGCCAGTCTGCCAAACAAAAGAGGGGGTGGGTGAGATATGGGGCGGGAGGAGAGAGGAGGAGAGGAGAGAGGAGGAGAGGAGATGAGAACAGCTTCCTTGGCTAATTCTTCAGGTTCTTTGCGCAAAGCACTCTCTTGTGCTTCTCTCTCTCTCTCCCTCCCTCCCTCTCTCTCTCTCTCGCTCCCCCCTCGTTTTTATTCTCCTGCGACTTAATTGGCTGGAAAGTGCTTGACATGCAAAGTTGGTGACATTAACGGCTCCCTGATGCAGGAAGGCAGAACACCACTGACAGCTAAATTGTATCCAGGGAAATTCTGAACCCGTCAACATGGTTAAGTCTTTTTCTGGGGGCGCTTAGCTGGTGGTGTGGGGGGTGGTTAGCGGCGGGGTCGGGGTGGGGGGGGGTGGTTGGTTGGGGGGGTGTAATTGCCGTTAGGGACGCTTCATATCATGGTGATGGGTCCAAAGATTTCTCTTAAAAGTTGCTTTCTGCCTGTTAGTGGTGAAATGGAGGGTTAGTTTAGGCTTGTAATGGGGTTTTGAGAGGGAGACCGATGTTAGCTGTGGGCGATAAAGTGTCTGAACTGCTGCTTTTCTGACTTCTGTAACAGACTGGAGCATTTTTACTAAAGCAACTGGAGTTGTTATTTTCTGCAAAAAGAAATTCCGAAAAAGGATTTTTAGTAGTTTGCTAATTGAAAGTTTTGCCATCACATGTGTGTGTCTTAACAGGGTAATGGCTGCCTCCTCCCGCCCCTGGTGTGTGCCATGCTCAATCATCCACCGCGTGTGTTCAATTGCCTCTTGACTCCTGCTTGATGAATAATATTGGTGCTCTTCATTTCAATTAAGCCGATTGGCTGACTGTGGCGTTGGGGGCGGGGCTCCATCTCGGCTCTTATGCTCCCCACCCCCTCCCCGAGCGCCAAGGTCGTTCCTGTCCGAGGCACACACACCCCTGCCCCCTGCTGCTTGGCCCCGTGGGCTGCAAACAGCACCCAAATTATACCTGTTAAAACCTCGCCGGTCCACCCCACCTACCCCCCCCCCCCCCGACGCCCTATCTGCTTTGACCTCCGTGTGATTGGCATGGTAATTACCCAATCACTCGACGGCTGCCACTACAGTCACAACAGAGCGATAGGGGTGGTGGTTTTTCTCGTCTTTTCCTTTCGCTTTATGAGAGAGAGAGAGAGAGAGAGGGAGAGAGAGAGAGAGAGAGAGAGAGAGAGAGAGAGAGAGAGAGAGAGAGAGAGAGAGAGAGAGGAGAGAGAGAGAGAGAGAGAGAGAGAGAGAGAGAGAGAGAGAGAGATGCAGAGAAGGAGAACCATGGTGCACATGTAGATCTAATTTTGTTGCCTTATTCTGTCAAACAGCCCATTGTTGGGGGGTGAGGGGCAGGACTGTGATGGGAGGGTGTGGCCTGGATGAGGAGGGTGTGGCCTGGATGAGGAGGGTGTGGCCTGGGAGGGCTCAGATAAGCTGCTGACCTTAAGGCCATGTCCTTGTGTTCAGAAGAGTTGTACATGATTGGACTCCCATCTGTTGGGCTCCATGGGATCGTGGTTTCAGACCCTCAGGGAACGCTCTTAATAGACTGAAAGACTGTGTGTGTGTGTGTGTGTGTGTGTGTGTGTGTGTGTGTGTGTGTGTGTTAGGGGAGATCTCGCTGGAGCTCTTGAGGCTACTATGGAGTGCCATAAACAATATAATCGACTCCCCCGAATTCATGACATCCTGTGTGGCCTTGTGGAGAAGGGAGATACTGACCTACTGCAGAAAGGTGAGACGAAGCGCACACACACACGCTCACACACACGCTCACACACACAGACGCTTGTACAGGTATGTCACTTGATCGAGACTGGCGAAAAATATGAAGAATCATGGCCCTACTAGTCTGTGTGCGTCAGGGAGATGAAGGCGATTATGTTGAGTGTGTTTGGAACATCAGCGTGGGCAGGAACATCACTCCACCCACTGTCCCCCTCCCACAACCGTGGCTCCTCCCCAGACATGCTCAGCCACGCCCCCTCTTGCAGTGTGACACACCCTCTCTAAGCACTGGGAGCTTTAGAGAGCTAAAGACAAGACACCTCCGGGTCCCAGACATGTGTCTCCCCCCCCCCCCCCCCCCCCCCCAAGACGGCTCCACCCAGACGGGTCTTCTCTCCTGAGCTGTATGACCCACCCTAGCCAACACTTGCGGAGAGAGAGAGGGAGGGGCACTTCAAGTTTTTTAGTAAATGATTGCAAAGGGTGTGTGTGTGTGTGTGTGTGTGTGTGTGTGTGTGTGGTGTGGACATGTGTCTGTAGTGATTTGAATGTGCGATGAACACACAGGGCATAAAGCCCTAGATGAGTCTCCACACCACTCACATGTGTGTGGGCACATTGATTCATACTGAAAGACCCCTCCCCCACCTTCCTGTTTACATATACACATTCACTCTGGCTCTCAGCACAGACAGACACGCACATACACACACACACACTCTCTCTCTCTCACACACACACACACACGCACGCACACACACACACTCTCTCTCTCTCTCTCTCTCTCTCTCTCTCTCTCTCTCTCAATTTTTCAATTTCTCTCTCTCACACACACACACACAAACACCTGGCCGTCTGGCTGTGTGTGATTGTATTGAGTACAGTTCTCAAGATGCTCTCTGCTCTTTTGAAGAAGTTTACACAGCCTGCAACAATGAACAGGGAAGAAAAGAGCTCTCACAATTTACATACGTCTCTCTCTCTCTCTCTCTCTCTCTCTCTCTCTCTCTCTCCTCTCTCTCTCTCTCGGCAGCCATGGATTTTGTGAGCCAAGAACGTGGTGAGATGACGATGCTGTACGACCTTTTCTTCGCCTTCTTGCAGACGGGCCGCTACAGGGAGGCCCGCAGAATCATCGAGGTTGGACGCCACCGCGGCCCAACACACACACACAGCCCCACCACGGCCCAACACACACACACAGCCCCACCGAGGCCCAACACACACACACAGCCCCACCGAGGCCCAACACACACACACAGCCCCACCGAGGCCCAACACACACACACAGCCCCACCACGGCCCAACACACACACACAGCCCCACCGAGGCCCAACACACACACACACACAGCCCCACCGAGGCCCAACACACACACACACAGCCCCACCGAGGCCCAACACACACACACACAGCCCCACCGAGGCCCAACACACACACACAGCCCCACCGAGGCCCAACACACACACACAGCCCCACCGAGGCCCAACACACACACACAGCCCCACCGAGGCCCAACACACACACACACACAGCCCCACCGAGGCCCAACACACACACAGCCCCACCGAGGCCCAACACACACACAGCCCCACCGAGGCCCAACACACACACAGCCCCACCGAGGCCCAACACACACACAGCCCCACCGAGGCCCAACACACACACAGCCCCACCGAGGCCCAACACACACACAGCCCCACCGAGGCCCAACACACACACAGCCCCACCGAGGCCCAACACACACACAGCCCCACCGAGGCCCAACACACACACAGCCCCACCGAGGCCCAACACACACACAGCCCCACCGAGGCCCAACACACACACAGCCCCACCGAGGCCCAACACACACACAGCCCCACCGAGGCCCAACACACACACAGCCCCACCGAGGCCCAACACACACACACCGCCACCACCGAGGCCCAACACACACACCGCCACCACCGAGGCCCAACACCACACACCGCCACCACCGAGGCCCAACACACACACCGCCACCACCGAGGCCCAACACACACACACAGCCCCACCACCGAGGCCCAACACACACACACAGCCCCACCACCGAGGCCCAACACACACACACAGCCCCACCACCGAGGCCCAACACACACACACAGCCCCACCACCGAGGCCCAACACACACACACAGCCCCACCACCGAGGCCCAACACACACACACACAGCCCCACCACCGAGGCCCAACACACACACACAGCCCCACCACCGAGGCCCAACACACACACACACACACAGCCCCACCACGGCTCAACACACACACACAGCCCCACCACGGCTCAACACACACACACAGCCCCACCACGGCTCAACACACACACACACACACACAGCCCCACCACGGCTCAACACACACACACACACACAGAGCCCCACCACGGCTCAACACACACACACACACACAGCCCCACCACGGCTCAACACACACACACACACACAGCCCCACCACGGCTCAACACACACACACACACACAGCCCCACCACGGCTCAACACACACACACACACACACAGCCCCACCGCGGCTCAACACACACACACACACACCACACACACAGCCCCACCGCGGCCCAACACTCACACACAGCCCCACCGAGGCCCAACACACACACCGCCACCACCGCGGCCCAACACACAGCGCCACCGTGGCCCAACACACGGCCGTGTAAAGGATTCTGCTTGGCCAAGATGAGTGTCGCCCTGATGCTCAACTCAGCTTGGTGGAGGGTGATGTGATGGATAACTGTGACTAAATGTGTTTTACTGTCCAAGTTGTGTAGAAGTAGACCTTCACACACACACTGCACACATCCAGTCCACAAACCGTTTGGTCCAGACCTCCAGACCAGTGCTGTTGGTGTGGTTGTATTCGAGGGTGTGGTCAGGGAAGGCCCCTCCCCTCATTCCTCCGTGCGGCCCGCGTGGCTGCATGTCTCTGGCTCTGCCCCACAGGACACACTTCAGAGGGGCGTGGCCAAGGCAGGACCCTCCCACCCCCTGCGTACATGCTCCACATTCA
>NC_135225.1:1277873-1370373 GCF_052324685.1 Brachyhypopomus gauderio | reverse complement strand
TGTGATCGTTGCCGGTCTTGTTCGTATTGTGATAATGATATTAGTGTGTAGATCATCTGGCCCAGTGGAGCCTCCATATTCTCTGTGGTTCCTCAATGTTGCGTAGGTGAAAGAACCATAAGCTTCACTTTGAAAACGTGCAGGATTCCTGCCTGTGGGTCCCGTTCCCGTCACCCTCTCACCTCCCTGTTTTTGAAACGTGCTTTACGGCCTCTGAATGCTAATCTGTGTTCAGTCGTGGCTTTGGGTCTCTTCACTTTTATGGTTGGAGCACTAGAAGCAAGCAGCTGATCCCAGATCAGTTGTTAGCACCGTCATTCACCTGTAGCATATTAAACTAATGAAAGAGTGCAGAAATTATACGCTGGTGTGTGGCAGCGTAGTGTGCATACCGAGTGAAACCACAGCCTTTATATGACTAAGTGTAGATAATTATGCTTCAAATTGGGCTGGCACTGTACATTTTAATTTTCATAAAGAAGGAAGCGCTTATTCGTCTGACTTCTTATTACTTGTGTAATTAACCTTCCAACTCTGGAGCACTGCTTTGAGTGTTGAGATACAGAAGAGGATGGATACCATTCAGCAGTGCGCACACACACAAACACACACACTGCGCGTAAAAATGCTGTTTTGATTTTTCACACATTTTAGCACTGCCTATGCTGTGGCTGTTGTACAGACAATACGTGTGTATGTTGTGTGTGAGTTATTTGGTGCAGGTGTATTGAGGTGTTTTCACTGTAAGTGTGTATGTGTTAACGTGTTCACTGTGAGCGTGTGTGTGTTACCGTGTTCACTGTGAGCGTGTGTGTGTGTGTGTTACCGTGTTCACTGAGCGTGTGTGTGTGTGTTACCGTGTTCACTGTGAGCGTGTGTGTGTGTGTTACCGTATTCACTGTGTGTGTGTGTGTGTGTGTGTGTGTGTTACCATGTTCACTGTGTGTGTGTGTGTGTGTGTTACCATGTTCACTGTGTGTGTGTGTGTGTGTGTTACCATGTTCACTGTGTGTGTGTGTGTGTGTGTGTGTGTTACCATGTTCACGGTGAGTGTGTGTGTGTGTGTGTTACCATGTTCACGGTGAGTGTGTGTGTGTGTGTGTTACCATGTTCACGGTGAGTGTGTGTGTGTGTGTGTTACCATGTTCACGGTGAGTGTGTGTGTGTGTGTGTTACCATGTTCACGGTGAGTGTGTGTGTGTGTGTTACCATGTTCACGGTGAGTGTGTGTGTGTGTGTGTTACCATGTTCACGGTGAGTGTGTGTGTGTGTTACCATGTTCACGGTGAGAGTGTGTGTGTTACCATGTTCACGGTGAGCGTGTGTGTGTTACCATGTTCACGGTGAGCGTGTGTGTGTTACCATGTTCACGGTGAGCGTGTGTGTGTTACCATGTTCACGGTGAGCGTGTGTGTGTTACCATGTTCACGGTGAGCGTGTGTGTGTTACCATGTTCACGGTGAGCGTGTGTGTGTTACCATGTTCACGGTGAGCGTGTGTGTGTTACCATGTTCACGGTGAGCGTGTGTGTGTTACCATGTTCACGGTGAGCGTGTGTGTGTTACCATGTTCACGGTGAATGTGTGTGTTACCATGTTCACGGTGAGCGTGTGTGTTACCATGTTCACGGTGAGCGTGTGTGTTACCATGTTCATGGTGAGTGTGTGTGTGTTAAGGTGTTTTTTCTCCTCTCTGGTCATAGCGGTGTGGAGCAGTGGCGGAGCAGAAAGACGCGTTGCTGTCCTACATGGCCAAGACGTCCCAGAATCCGGGACAGGTAGAGAGCTGCACTGGTCCCTCCCCTGGTGTCCTGCCCCCTACTGGGCGTCCAGCGCTAGTGCTGAGACGTGTGTGTGTGACTGCTGGTGTTAAGCAGGTCTGTGGCTTTGTTTTGTTTTTGTAGGTTGCCAAGATAAAGAATCTGTGTGAGCTCATTCCAGACTTCACGGAGAAGGAGCTGATCTTCAACTACCTGATGAAGTGTCACGGTAAGACGTGCAGACGGGTGTGTGCGCAGACGTGCGAGCGCCCAGATGTGCGAGCGTAAACGTGCGAGCGTCTGCTCGGCCTCTCCTGAAATCTCGCTCATTCCTCCATGTTCCTGATTCTACTGCCTCAGCTTGCTGGCCTGTAGCTAAGCAACGATCACCCGGGTGATTAAGAATGTGCTCGGCCGTCCCCACGAGGACCGGCAGGTGAGGGGACACTTGTTCCCTGACGACGTCCCTAACGACGGTCTGTCTCCTCCATCTGAGTTCTTCCACAGCTCCTCGTGGGCCGGCGACTCTAGCCGAGTGCGTGAATGTTTAAAGAGGCCTGGGGCAGCTTCACACACAGAGACACACCCTCCCAGCGCAGGACTCGTGCGGGACTCGTGCGGGACTCGTGCGGGACACTCGTTCTCTCCCACTTGCAGACTCGTTTTTTATCTGTCATTAAACTTCCACTCCTACATGTCTGCGTTTTACCATCTGCTTCACACACATGTCTTCTGTTTCACTCAATCTGCTGTTATATGCTGACAGTCTTGAAGTTAGAAATGACTCTCCCTCTCTCTCTCTCTCTCTCTCTCTCTCTCTCTCTCCCCCCCCCCTCTCTCTCTCAGCTGTAGATAAGGACCTGGAGTCAGCTAAGTCTCTGTATCAGCGCATGCAGCAGGAGGAGGTGCAGATAAACGAGTTGTCCCTGAAGAGACTGGCACAGCTGTACAAGCAGGCGGACGAGGCCGTCCCCTTCGAAGAGCCTCCGGTAGGACGTCTCTCACCTGCCGTGTCTCACCTGCTGTGTCTCACCTTCCCTCTGTCCCCACAACACGCTACATCATTTCAACAGACACACCATCTTAAAGTTTTTTGGCCACATTGAGGCTTGATTGAAATTGATTGTTTAACCCGAACCATTTCAGAATTGTAAAGCGTCTGTGTGATAGCTGAAGTAGTGACACCTCGCCAGTCCGACTGATCCTGATTTGGAATTAAACAGTTTAAATAAAAAGTTGATGTCCTGTTTAAATGTGCAGACAAACTACACCGGTTTGTTGTAGATGCATCTTTTCCTCAGTGTTGGGGTAGGGATTATTAATACTTAATTATATTAATGACATTAAATTACATGGCAAAATCTCTGCAGAATAATTTTCACAAGTTATCTTAACCAACGTTTCATTCATCCACACAATGACCTGACCCTACGTCTATCTGTCTCACCTCTGTGGGGTCAAATATTTGACCGGTTGTGTCCCAATAAGTGTCCTGTAGTGTATGAGGTTCAGAAGCATTCTGTAGCCTCTCAGTGTCCATTTTGGCATTCGCACTCCGGGCCAGATCAGTAGCGTGGCGTGGTGGTGGTGTCGTCCTTTTAACTGGGCCTGGACTCCAGCCATGTGGAGTTGGTGCTTCACAGACCTTCACTGGCACCACGAGGGAGTGGTGGTGTGTCCTGTGGTGGCACCACGAGGGAGTGGTGGTGTGTCCTGTGGTGGCACCACGAGGGAGTGGTGGTGTGTCCTGTGGTGGCACCACGAGGGAGTGGTGGTGTGTCCTGTGGTGGCACCACGAGGGAGTGGTGGTGTGTCCTGTGGTGGCACCACGAGGGAGTGGTGGTGTGTCCTGTGGTGGCACCAGAGCCAGCGCTACCACACTTGTGTTCTCACACACAGTGGGGTCGGACGTTTAGTTGTGTTTAGGGATTTGTGAGACGTGCACTCAGTCACAAACAAGGCCTGATTAGTGTGGTCCGCACCAGAGGCTCGTGTGGCCGTGGAGACTTTCGCTGCTGGAAATAAAGGCTTGTCCTTTCCGCCCTCGTTTACAGAACACTGTTTCCATGTTTTCGAACCGTGCTCCAGTGGGCCTGCCCCAGTCTCCCCTACCTACACCCACACCCCTACCCCACCCACATCACACACCTACACCCACTCCCCTACTCCACCCACATCCAACCAGCTACACCCACACCCCTACCCCACCCACATCCAACCACCTACACCCACACCCCTACCCCACCCACATCACACACCTACACCCACACCCCTACCCCACCCACATCCAACCACCTACACCCACACCCCTACCCCACCCACATCACACACCTACACCCCCACCCCTACCCCACCCACATCCAACCACCTACACCCACACCCCTACCCCACCCACATCACACACCTACACCCCCACCCCTACCCCACCCACATCACACACCTACACCCACACCCCTACCCCACCCACATCCAACCACCTACACCCACACCCCTACCCCACCCACATCACACACCTACACCCCCACCCCTACCCCACCCACATCCAACCACCTACACCCACACCCCTACCCCACCCACATCCACACACCTACACCCACACCCCTACCCCACCCACATCCACACACCTACACCCACACCCCTACCCCACCCACATCCAACCACCTACACCCACACCCCTACCCCACCCACATCCAACCAGCTACACCCACACCCCTACCCCACCCACATCCACACACCTACACCCATACCCCTACCCCACCCACATCCAACCACCTACACCCACACCCCTACCCCACCCACATCCAACCAGCTACACCCACACCCCTACCCCACCCACATCCACACACCTACACCCACACCCCTACCCCACCCACATCCACACACCTACACCCACACCCCTACCCCACCCACATCCAACCACCCACACCCCTACCCCACCCACATCCACACACCTACACCCACACCCCTACCCCACCCACATCCAACCACCCACACCCACACCCCTACCCCACCCACATCCAACCACCCACACCCCTACCCCACCCACATCCACACACCTACACCCACACCCCTACCCCACCCACATCCAACCAGCTACACCCACACCCCTACCCCACCCACATCCAACCAGCTACACCCACACCCCTACCCCACCCACATCCAACCAGCTACACCCACACCCCTACCCCACCCACATCCAACCAGCTACACCCACACCCCTACCCCACCCACATCCAACCACCCACACCCCTACCCCACCCACATCCAACCACCCACACCCTACCCCACCCACATCCAACCACCCACACCCTACCCCACCCACATCCAACCACCCACACCCCTACCCCACCCACATCCAACCACCCACACCCTACCCCACCCACATCCAACCACCCACACCCCTACCCCACCCACATCCAACCACCCACACCCCTACCCCACCCACATCCAACCACCCACACCCCTACCCCACCCACATCCAACCACCCACACCCCTACCCCACCCACATCCAACCACCCACACCCACACCCCTACCCCACCCACATCCAACCACCCACACCCCTACCCCACCCACATCCACACACCCACACCCACACCCCTACCCCACCCACATCCAACCACCCACACCCCTACCCCACCCACATCCAACCACCCACACCCCTACCCCACCCACATCCAACCACCCACACCCCTACCCCACCCACATCCAACCACCCACTCCCCTACCCCACCCACATCCAACCACCTACACCCACACCCCTACCCCACCCACATCACACACCTACACCCACACCCCTACCCCACCCACATCCAACCAGCTACACCCACACCCCTACTCCACCCACATCCAACCACCTACACCCACACCCCTACCCCACCCACATCACACACCTACACCCACACCCCTACCCCACCCACATCCACACACCTACACCCACACCCCTACCCCACCCACATCCACACACCTACACCCACACCCCTACTCCACCCACATCCAACCAGCTACACCCACACCCCTACCCCACCCACATCCAACCAGCTACACCCACACCCCTACCCCACCCACATCCAACCAGCTACACCCACACCCCTACCCCACCCACATCCAACCAGCTACACCCACACCCCTACCCCACCCACATCACACACCTACACCCACACCCCTACTCCACCCACATCCAACCAGCTACACCCACACCCCTACCCCACCCACATCCAACCACCCACACCCCTACCCCACCCACATCCAACCACCCACACCCCTACCCCACCCACATCCAACCACCCACACCCCTACCCCACCCACATCCACACACCTACACCCACACCCCTACCCCACCCACATCCACACACCTACACCCACATCCCGCTCCACTTTTCAAAGATTTGCACAAAGCAGTTTTAGGTAGTGCCTCTCTCTCTCTCTCTCTCTCTCTCTCTCTCTCTCTCTCTCGCTTGTGTACTTCTCTTTCACTCCTCCTCGAGTCCCACGGCAGACGTAAGTAGCCGAGATCAAAGCGTCTCCTGAGAGTGCCGATAAGCACAGATTCACACTACTGCTTGTGTTTGGCCCAGTTTCCCCCAACACGCCACACTCTCGTTATCGACTTTAATTACGCCGTTAATAGGGGGAATGTACAATGTGGGAGTGGGTGTAATCTTCTGAAGGTGCTCACCTTCAGGGGGAGTCAAACCCGATCAGCAGTGCAGTCTGGGCTTCTACGGGCCACTACATCAGCAGGGCGTGTGTGTGTGCGCGCACTTAATCTGGACCTAGATGAAACCAGAGAGGTTTAGTTGGCCTGTGAGGCTGCTGAGTTTGTTCCAGAGGGAAACTGTGGATTTGCATAGTAAACACACACACACACACACACACACTTTCTGAGAACAGCCACCCTCACCCTTGTACACATCAGATTTGCTGTATGTATATAGTTTTCTAGCTAGTGAACTCCGTCTTGCTCAAGCGTGGATCTCTGCCGTTAACCCTCAACTCTCTCTCTTTCCCTCAGGAGTCTTTCACCTTCTACGCAGACAAGCTGAAGGCCTCCACGTCGTCGGGTGCTGAAGATCACTGAGATGTTCCTCCATTCTTCTGTTTTTTTATGTTTGCTTAAATACTGTGTAATGCTGTGATGTTGAGCGTACTTTAACTCTTGTGCATGATTACACCACTGATGAAAACATAAAACGAAGCCATGTACAGAAGTATTTATGCTATTAAATGTGTTAGTCATGTGGCTCAAATGTGCTCTTTCTATGGGTGTGGTCCTGTAAGAGGTCAATGCAACCACACGCTTGTTCACACACATTTACCCTTGTAAGTGTAGTACTAACTTTTGGGCTAAAGATCTTTCTTTAAAGAACGCCACAAAAACACTGTCAGATTTGGGTCAATTAATGATGTACAGACATTTATTTAATAGAACAGTTTGTGATGCCCACTTTATTGGAAACGTGTACCATTTACCTCCGATCACAGACCACTAGACATCATATCTCATCCGGTCCAGGGTGCTGGTCTCTCATACAGCAGCTGCTGAGGGTGTTCTGGCCTTAATCTGCATCGGGTTTGTCTTAAACGCTCGGTGAGGCCGATAAACAGATTCATCTTGAATAACACACGTCTAGTCACTGCTCCAAGACTGGGTTATATTTTAAACATTCTCTTCACACTTATCAGGGTTTTGCACCAGTGCAAAACTTTGCATTTTATAATACACATTATTGAGCTTAACAATCTTGGCGTACCGAAGGATTAATGTTTACAAAAAAAAGAATTTGAAAATGGGAGCAAAAGCCATAGATGAATATCAGGGGAGCAGCGCTGTGATCGCCTGCCAAAACTACATCCAGGAAGAGCTGAGGGGGGCGTCCATGGTGCGGTGCTGCCATCCAGTGGCAGGACACCGTCACGGCCTCCACCTGAACCCCCATCCGCCGTGACCTCCACCTGACCCCCCATCCGCCGTGACCTCCACCTGACCCCCCATCCGCCGTGACCTCCACCTGACCCCCGGGGATGAGCTGGCGTGGGGCTCGTCTATGTGGCCTTTCCCCTCACCAGTCCTGCGCCGACGTCTGCTTAATGAACTTGAGTGAAATGAAGTAGAGAGACATGAAGACGAGGACCACGGCGACCAGCACCAGGTAGCAGGAGAAGAGAGGGAACTGGTTCATGTTCATGGCCTCCACCACCTGGACAGGAGGAACAGACCACACCGCGTCACACGTGACCGCAGGAGCAGAGGGATGTGTTGGGGTCAGAGCGCCACGGCGCCCCCCGGTGGCCCATCGCAGCAGGCGTCTCTTACTTTAATGCCGTCTATGTTGATGGTCAGATTACCGAGCTTCACTTCATACGGGACGCCGCGGAACTGAACTTGGAGCATCCCGTCAAATCCCCAACGCATGAAGGAGATGTGTGAGAACCAGGAGGCCACTGAGAGAGAGAGAGGGAGGAAGAGAGGGAGGGAGAGGGAGGAAGAGAGGGAGGGAGAGAGGGGGACAGAGAGAGAGGAAGACAGAGAGAGGGAGGGAGAGAGAGGGGGGGGGGAGGGAGGGAGAGAGAGGGGGAGAGAGGGAGGGAGAGAGGGGGACAGAGAGGGAGGAAGACAGAGAGAGGGAGGGAGAGAGAGGGGGAGAGGGAGAGGGAGGGAGGGAGACAGAGAGGGGGGAGAGAGGGGGACAGAGAGGGAGGAAGAGAGGGAGACAGAGAGAGGGGGAGGGAGAGAGAGAGGGGAGAGAGGGAGAGAGGGAGGGAGAGAGAGAGAGAAAAAACGTCAGTCATGGCACAGACGTCGCCCGGCCTGCTCACCAGATCTCCTTACTGGATCTCTGGAGGTCTGCAGGTTCAGGGTTTATTACCCAGCCACATGTTGTCCAGGCTAATGACGAAGCCGCCGGTCAGGTAGAAGACGGTGAAGAGGGAGTTTCCCAGGAAGGACGAGGTCTGTAGTGTGGGCAGTGCGGCCGCCACGAACAGGGCCATGCAGCGGCTACAGTACACCACCAGCCACACCAGCAGCAGGTTGAGCAGGAAGCGCTCGGGTGCCCCGTTCAGACCCGCCAGCCAGTAGATGGGCAGCCCGTACACCAGCGTGAAGGCGCAGTGCTCCGGTAGCTCGCCCAGGATCTGAGACACACACACACACACACACACACACACACACACGGAGGAGCTGAGGTTTGTCTTCATTGCAACTCGTTCACTTAAAAAGCTTCATGGAGCACTGCTGCCTCCTTGTGGTCAGTATCTAAATCGCTCACACATGGCCAAGTTAGTGGTGCTTGTAGGAACGCGTACCTTTGCAAAAAAGTACGGGGTCACGGAATACAGGCCGTCCTCAAGCTCGTGATACAGCATGGCTCTCTCCGAGTGACCTGCGGACACCACAACACACGCTTATGAGGGACAGACACAAGGAAAGGACGACCTGAACCTGTCCCTGTGCACGAGCCCGCCTCTCACACTTGGCTATGACGTCCAGCACCACGGCGAAAGGCGTCAGGGCCCCCATCATGTAGAGCAGGGCCACGGTGTCCTGCATGGACAGCTGCTCTTCACCCGCGCCGAAGTACAGGAACCCGACGAGCAGTGACATCAGGAGAGCCTCCAGCCCGTGGACCACCAGGGTCACCAGGTCACGGTAGTCATTAAACACCTGTCGCCTGGCCGGACCCAAAGACACGTCGTCGGTGTGGAGACACGTACACCCTAGATCCGGACAAGCTCGTCCGATCACTGATGAATGTGCTGAGGAGGAGAGGGTCGATTTGCAGGCCAGGCAGGTGAGTTTTCTTACCTAATCAACGTGGTAAACTGGTGCAGCTGTCCAGGTGGGCTGTCCTTCTGTTTGGACACTGTAATGCTGGCTTCAGCTATCACTGTGGAAGAGTTTCTGCTAGAGAAAACATTGAAAACACAAGATGATCTGGGTTTGGGTTTGGCCCGCTGTCCCTGAGAAAGGGACGTGGGCTGTTCAAACTCGAAGTCTGAACATATGTGCTTGCGGGTTACATGGACATGACTCAGTATCAGGACTCAGTAACAGGACTCAGTATCAGGACTCAGTAACAGAACTCAGTATCAGGACTCAATATCAGAACTCAGTATCATGACTCAGTAACAGAACTCAGTATCATGACTCAGTAACAGGACTCAATATCAGGACTCAGTAACAGAACTCAGTAACAGAACTCAGTAACAGAACTCAGTAACAGGACTCAGTATCAACTCAGTATCATGACTCAGAATCATGACTCAGTAACAGGACTCAATATCAGGACTCAGTAACAGAACTCAGTAACAGGACTCAGTATCAACTCAGTATCATGACTCAGTAACAGAACTCAGTATCAACTCAGTATCATGACTCAGTAACAGGACTCAGAATCATGACTCAGTATCATGACTCAGTAACAGGACTCAGTAACAGGACTTTACTCTTGCAGGCTCTCCAGCGCCGGACCATCCCGCTCCTCTGACTTCCACATGAAGTCCTCCGTGTTCTTCACCTTGGCCACGAACTGGGCCGCCAGAACCCTGGCCCGCTCCAGACACACCGCCTCCTTCTCCGGGCTGCGTCGGTCAACGCTGATCAGATCCACTGCAATTGAGAGACACAGTTCAAACACCTCGAGTGAACCGACTTGCCCACCAGGATGAAACCTGAGCGCTCCAGCCAGGTCCCTCACCGTAATAGTCGGAGGGGTTGCAGTAGCGCGGACACGGGTGCCCCAGAGAGGAGAAATAGGGCACCATGTCTTTGGCCGGACCACAGTAGACGGCCGAGCCGGAGGAGAGCAGCACTACCAGGTCGAAGAGCTGGAAGATGTCTGAGCGTGGCTGGTGGACAGAGAGCAGAACCAGCCGGTTCCCCCGGGCCAGGCGGTACAGTGTGATGACCAGGTTGTGAGCTGTGAAGCTGTCCAGCCCTGACGTGGGCTCGTCCAGGATCAGAACACCTACAACACAGACAGCGCGGAACGTCTGGATGAGAAGATGCACGCGGAGCCCTGGGAGATGCGGCGATTATCAAATGATTCATTTGTGAGTAAATTTGTATATGTGAGGATCATATTGCACTTGTTGTTCTTCAGCTCTGGTACGTCAGACTCACCTGGGTTCCAAAGGAGCTGCACAGCGATGCTGACCCTCCTCCGCTCGCCCCCGGACACGCCCCGCACGTAGCTGTTCCCCACACGCGTGTTGGCACACTGTCTCAGACGCAGCTCGGCGATGACATCATCCACCTGTACGGAGTGTTAGATCGTCAGACCTCACATGAAGCAGTCACCTGGTATAACCAGAAGGTCCATCCAGCTCCTAATGTTCTCCAAGATCGACACCAAATTTGTCCTCATGTTCCTACGCCGAGTGCCGGCTTTAATGTGTCATCGTGTCATCATGATGACGTCATCGTGATGACCGTGATTTGTTTGGACAAAAACTATTAGCAGCCACTTGGACTCGACCGCCTCCGTCATATCAACACACTGTCAATTCACTCCACAAATATCTTATTTTGTCTAGTCTGTCATCTGTTAATACAGAAATATCCTGGAACATCACTGGACATTACGGGATGTTGTGCATGTAGGCGTTCTGAGCGTGTTAACGTCACGAGGGACGCGTACCCTTTGGTCTCTCTGTGCCTGTGAGAAGTGTGTGGGCAGACGCAGCTTGGCCACGAAGGCAAGCGTCTCGCGCACGGTGAGATGTGGGAGCAGGCGGTCGTCCTGCCGCACGTGTGCGATACTCTTCTTCACCAGCGAGCGTGTGCAGGTCCTGCCGTTGAGAAGGATCTCCCCAGATTTCCTGGTTCCTCCTTCATCCCGACACGTTATGATGTCCAGCAGGGACGTCTTCCCACAGCCTGGACAGGACACGTGTGCTTAGAGTCCCAACATTGGACCCCACTCGTTATATTTTACTGACGTCAAGGTTTTGTCAAGTTTGCGCTTAAACGTCTGTGCACCTGAGCTGCCGATGACGGCCAGCATTTGACCACTGCGCACACGCAGGTTCAGGTCTCTGATGGCCGTCTGTTTATCCGCTGACATCTCCCAGGGCATCTTTAACTCCGACAGCCTCTCATACCAGGGGATCTGAGCTGCAGTGTTCACCTGAGACACACACACACACACACACACACACACACACACACACACACACACACAGAGCAGTGTGACACTTGCATGCTTGTGTATGACAAGAAGACCACTGCACAGATCAGAATGAGAGACACCAGAGTGGATAATGAATGTGGGAGACGTGAAGATCTGGATGACGGGTGGTGCCCGTAACAGCGCTGTACCTGATAGTGCAGATTTCTGACCTCCAGTTCGTTGCATCCTCCGCTGTAGGTGAAGTAGAGACTACTGTCCTCTTCTGCAGCGGAAAACAGACGCATGTTTCTGTCCTGTAAGCGCAAACCAAGAGTCACAGAGTCACAGGGCCATCCTGTATGTTCCAACACCACAACACCACATCGTACAGCAGGGCACTGTGCACAGAAACACATGTCCAACACTGTGTACTGATATTTCTCTTACTACCTGCTCCATGACTGCTGGTGTCTTATCTGCAGCAATACTGAGGCATTGCGTATCATTGAGTCCATCATGAGACGTAACAGACAGTGCAGCTGTAAAATATTAAGGCCTTATCCTTTTTTTAACTGATTTATCTCCTAAGAGTTGATAAGCATGCATGGTTCGAAGCATGCAATGGATCTTCACCTGGTACAAGGTCCACTGAAATAATAGCAAACCATTTTCTTTATGCAACACAGCAGTTTGCTCAGAATTCACCTGTGTGAATTCCTCAGATACCCCAGATAGCAACATTCTCTTTAAATACGTATGAAAGTAAAGGGCTGGATAGGCAGACGTCACCCGTGCCGTGTGCACCTGTGTGTCTCGGCTGACCCGCTCGGTCTGTTTACTTGCCCTGGTTTCCCCATTGTGGATTCCGCTCTGCGTGCTCGCTGGCCGTGCCGAGAGGTGGGAGACGCTTCCCGAATCGAACACGCTCTTGCAGGACATGGCGCCGGGCGTGTGTGAGCGGCGGAGGTCCTGAGACCCCTGGGTCTGGGTTGGAAGCCTGAGAGAGAGCGGCTGGCGGTGCTGTGGTGTCCTGTGTTGTCCTGTGGTGTCCTGTGTTGTCCTGTGCTGATGTAGAGGTGGCACTCTAAAAGCTGCACTATATACCACACTGGGCCAAGGTCCACTGATAAGCCGTCCTGTTTATGATGGCAGCCGTGGTGGACAGACAGGAGCAGACCTGGAACAAATTGCATCCACTTCAAGGAACGAGCGGCCGCTCACCAGCATGAGGGACTCTTACTCCATGCAGACTGGATGCTTGAAAAATGGATTGAGTGAATCATTCAAGTTTGTGTCAGAGAAGACGATGACCGACAACAACCCACCACTGACAGCCCAAAAGCAGTCATCATGCAGCCTGAGTGTGAGGAAAATCTCCTACACGGTCAGGTAGGAGTGTTTCTTCTCCTACACGGTCAGGTAGGAAGGTTCCTCATGGAAAATGCTTTCAAAATACAGATTTACATTGTTAATCTTTGACTTTGACTTATGTGAGCGTCACGTTTCATTATCACTGCTGGCATGCACAAGCCAAACTAATGCTGCGGTTCTGAAATATAACCATGCAAGCTGGACAAACAGGATCTATCAATATTTTATCTATTTATGTAGCTAAGATTCATAAAATGACTGAAGGGCATAGAAATGTGCACTTCAGCGGGATGAAACAACGCATGCTCATATAAGGTGTTATTTCAGTTTTCACTGCTACAAACAACATCATAGTACACTATTTAAATATATTATGAACAAATATTTTTGATTTTTGAACTGACACCTAGTCAGACTAAATTTAAACTAGTTAAATCTGGAGTAAGTATGTCTATATTTAAGCTAGTTAAATCTGGAGTAAGTAGGTCTATATTTAAACTAGTTAAATCTGGAGTAAGTAGGTCTATATTTAAACTAGTCAAATCTGGAGTAAGTAGGTCTATATTTAAACTAGTTAAATCTGGAGTAAGTAGGTCTATATTTAAACTAGTCAAATCTGGAGTAAGTAGGTCTATATTTAAACTAGTCAAATCTGGAGTAAGTTGGTCTATATTTAAACTAGTTAAATCTGGAGTAAGTTGGTCTATATTTAAACTAGTTAAATTCTGAAGAATCCGGTCTACATTCAGGGCCGGAGTGGGCCACTTTTTCAACCGGGGAGTTTCATGCTCAAATCCAAAATTATTTTTCCCTCCCAATCGGCCCAAACTAGAGACATGAGCCGGAGTGGCTAATCTCCCGATTAGCCACTCCGGCTCTGTCTACATTTAAACTCATTCAAATCTGAGTAACTAGGTCTACATTTGAACTAGTTCAAATCTGAGTAACTAGGTCTACATTTAAGCTAGTTCAAATCTCAGTAACCAGGTCAACATTTAAACTAGTTAAAATCTCAGTAACCAGGTCTACATTTAAACTAGTTAAAATCTCAGTAACCAGGTCTACATTTAAACTAGTTCAAATCTCAGTAACCAGGTCAACATTTAAACTAGTTCAAATCTCAGTAACCAGGTCTACATTTAAACTAGTTAAAATCTCAGAAACCAGGTCTACATTTAAACTAGTTAAAATCTCAGTAACCAGGTCAACATTTAAACTAGTTCAAATCTCAGTAACTAGCTCTACATTTACTCACAATGTTATTCAGTGTGTTTTGCTGCTTGTGTCAGTGAGCGTGTCGGGCCCTGGTGGGACCTGAGCTCCTACAGAAGAAAATGGACACGGCAGATCCTGAATGAGGTGACGCTTCATGTGGACAGTGGTCAGATTATGGGAATTCTGGGGAACTCAGGTGAGGGTCCTCACAACACGGCCTGTTCTGCATATGTAGATATTTTTGATGATTACCTCAGGAGCCATGTGCCCATGTGAGTGAGAACACAGCTGACATATTAGAAATTGAAACGCATTGAATGTTTTTCTTCTATGACGCTGAAATAATCCAGAAGATAAGCAGCAAAAGAGAGAAATCGTTCATTGTCAGTGTCTAGTGACACATCCTTTATCCCACATACACACACTGCCCCCTGGACCAGCGCTGTAATGTTGACAACTACAAGTGCCCTCTAGATTTGTTATGTGGTAGTGTCCGTCTCCAGGGTCAGGGAAGACCACTCTGTTGGACGCTGTCGCAGGTCGGATTGGGAAAACTGGCACTCTGACTGGGGAAGTGTTTGTGAACGGAAGGAAAATCAAGCAAGACCAGTTTCAGGAATGTTTCTCTTATGTGCTTCAAGTGAGTAGACAGTCACATGTGTAGTGTAGTGTGTGTGTGTGTGTGTGTGTGTGTGTGTGTGAGTGTGTGTGTTGCTGCCTAATACAGTGCTGACCTTTGCCCTGTGAACCTACAGCCAATGACAGAAGTGGGTTAGGGGTAGTGATCTGTGTTTCTACGTCTGCAAAGTCGCACAGTAAACTTTTACACACTCAATAAAGTCAAGACTGAGGGTGGTGAAGTTTCAGTGCTCCTTCCTAATCTTCCTCTGAACGAGCCATGTGTGTCCACCACACAATTAAATCATCGTGAAGAGACTGTACTCATTTGGAGTAATCACTTACATTATTTCAGATAACGGCAGGACTCCTGGGGGCTGTAAATTAAGCCAGTCATTAATTATATTCTCATGGGCTAAGTTGGAATTTGTGATATTAGAGCATGAAGTCATTATTTAAACACAGGGAGACAGAAATAGCCCTTCAAACAGTGCTGAAACTTATGGTAAGAACTTATATTAAGAACTTATGGTAAGAACTTAAATATAAATCAGTATACTTGATATCATAAAGATAAAGTTGTTCTAAGTCTCCTACACCCAAATAACTGTAGGTTCTTACCTAGTCTAAACGAATTCACAGGCTACATATTCATGTTCCATGTTAGTTAGAGCTTCTAAATGACATTAGTCCAGAACACATCTTCATTTTTGGATTCAGGGCCATTAGTAACTACATAATATCTATTTTAATATGTGAGGGAACATAACCACACTTATATACATATTCATCTGGCACTCAAATATGGCTGACATGTTTGAAAATATAATGGTTTATGTTATGTTAATTTGCTAAATGTAGTTTTGTTAATTTTTGCTAAGTGTATTGTAGTCTTATCAAGTTTGTAATTACACATATTTTATACTGTAAGAACTATAACACTAAATAATGTATTCAACATATTAAGATTCTTAAAAATTGCTGTTGATGTAGACAAAAATGTCATGGCAAATATCATGATATAATGCAAGCATTTCCTTGATATTTACATGTTACAAACAGATCAGAAACAAATACAGAATTTTAAAATCTGGTATTGATTGCTCATCAATAGCAAATGTAAAAATATAGTGTAGGAATGTACCTGCAATATTAAAAACATTATATACCATTATATCATATTCACATATTCAGTGATATAATATATACATTCACAAATGTATATTAATAATCATAATATAATCATAACAGTAATCGTAATATAAAGCAGCACTACTGATGTATTTCAATATGTAACTGAGTGCTTGAAGGGTCTATGACCTCTCAAACATAGACCTGCTCAACTGGACAGGTTTGGTGACCTATTTGGGCATATCCAACAGAAACGGCACATGGAATCAAATATTGGGAACAATACTGTTAAAAGTGTCTTAAAAACGTGACATTGATTATGATCTGTTCATGTGACACTCTTTCCAGTAGTCAGGACTGAGCCCCCTTTAGCAAGTCTGTTACTACCTGACATACCTGACATGGAGGACCAATTAATACATTTATCATTAGTCTTATGACACATATATGCATTATGATTATCTGATATAACATGTTGATGACATGGATATGTTAGTATTATTACATAGAATTTGAGTAAAGGGTTACCCATATTACTAATATGGCCCATATTGTGGCTGATATAGTGTGGATGATATAGTATGGGTGATATAGTAGGGATGATATAGTGTGGATGATATAGTATGGGTGATATAGTAGGGATGATATAGTGTGGATGATATAGTATGGGTGATATAGTATGGAGGACATAGTATGGGTGATATAGTAGGGATGATATAGTGTGGATGATATAGTATGGGTTATATAGTATGGATGATATAGTGTGGATGATATAGTATGGGTGATATAGTATGGATGATATAGTATGGGTGATATAGTATGGATGATATAGTGTGTCCACTCTTCATTTACGTTTAGTCAATAGTAAGAATCCAAAAATGTGTCTGGATCAGGAAGTTAAATTTCAGTTTTAAAGCCCTGATGAAAATAGAAAGGCCATTTGCGCCCCCTCCACTGGGTCCTGTGATGAGTGACTGTCACGCTCTGTTGCATTCTGTTTGTGTGAAGACATTTCCTTGCCGTACATCTCTAATGGGCACTATCGCTTCCTCTCCGGTTCTCAGAGTGACAGTCTCCTGAGCTACCTGACCGTAGAGGAGACGCTGACATTCACGGCCCAGCTGGCATTGAGGCGCCACTCCGCCCAAGCTATCCGCAAGAAGGTGATTTAGGCCGTGTTGCTGCTGAGTTGAGGGTGGGCCTGGACCCACGGACGCTGTGTTGTGTTTGGGTCGGGCCTAATGTTGTTCTGTTCCCAGGTGGATGGAGTCATGGCGGAACTGAGCCTCACCCACGTGGCCCGCAGTGTCATCGGCGGCCGGATCTTCCCCGGCATCTCTGGAGGCGAGAGGAGGAGGGTGTCGATCGCCAGTCAACTGCTGCAGGACCCCAGTGAGCACCCCAGACTGCCCTTTCAGCTGCCTGCTCAATAACCGTGTGCCTGGCCTGTACCTATAACAACATGGACTTGTTGGGTTTTTATGTTGTGGAAAAGCGTGTTTCTGAATGCTGTATCCACAAAAATTATTGGTGAAAAATGGCTTTTACATTTTTCCCCATACTTTTGCCCAGAAGTAGAGGAATGTTAGCACAGACCCGGATTGTCCAGCATAGCAGACACAGACTGAGAGCAGGAGTCTATTAAAAGAGTGAAAGACAGAGTTATCATAAGTATGGGATTAAAGCTGCGTCCCACGAGGGGGCCTCTGGGATACTTTATCTGGTTCCTTGGACTGGGGGGTCACCCAGGGATTGTGGACCAAGGATTAGTCAAGCCCCTTTTTAACTGAACACACACACGACCAATTATAAAGGCTTTTCATCATTTGCTTTCTCCAATCAAGCAAGAAATGAATTAATCATGCAATTAATTTGGCACTAACTTTAGACAAAGACAAACCTATTAATTGTTCTATTAATTTAATGAATTAATGCGTCAAATGATAATCTTCAAAAAGTTTCCTAAGGAGGACACAGAGTGGAATTTTCACCCCTCTCAACTTCCTTGTGTTTGTAACTTTCTGCCTTGTGCCGTCACAGAGGTGATCCTCCTGGACGAGCCAACCACAGGCTTGGACAGCATGACAGCCAATCAAATTGTAGTGCTGCTGGCAGAGTTAGCCAAGAGGGACCGTATTGTCATAGTGACCATCCACCAACCCCGATCAGAGCTCTTCAGAGTAAGTGCAAATATGCTGTGAAGTTGCTAGAAAACACACATTGGCACGGTAATAAACTGGCTTGACAGGCAAGCCAGCAACCTAGATGTCCTTCATATCAAATACCATAATAGTCACATGTCCTAGTCATAAATGTAGATGGGTTATCAGGGAAGGTGAAGTCTCAAGGTCAGGAGTCAGTAATCACCAGGACTGTCTCTTTCTGCCCACAGGTCTTCAGCAGAATAGCCATTATGAGCTGTGGAGAGCTGGTGTTTTGTGGGCAGCCTGAGGAGATGGTGGATTTCTTCAGTAGCTGTGGTTATGAGTGTCCTGAGTATTGCAACCCCTTTGATATTTATGGTATTGTGACCTTAATTAAGGATTTCATGCACACATCTTCCACATCTCTCTATATTCCCCCTGTCTTCTCCATCTCCTTTATGAAGTTTAATGTCAAATAGCAAAATACGTTATTCTTCACAAAAATGTCAAACATGGAATGGTATAGTATTATAACTAATACAAAAACTACTAATAATAACAGAGACAGATAATACAGAGACAGAGAAAAGAGACAGAGAACACAGAGATAAACAAATAGGCGCCGGTCCTTAGCTATTATTTGAAAGGGTTGAATATTGTATGATTAGCATCACTATTAAGTTTATTTTAGTTTAAAACAGTGTTAAGGTTACTTTAGTTCAAAACTGTGTTTAGTTTAAAACAGTGTTAAGGTTAGTTTAGTTCAAAACTGTGTTTAGTTTAAAACAGTGTTAATGTTAGTTTAGTTCAAAACTGTGTTTACTTTGGTTTAAAACAGTGTTAAGGTTACTTTAGTTCAAAACAGTGTTATGTTTACTTTAGTTCAAAACGGTGTTAATGTTACTTTAGTTCAAAACAGCGTTACGTTTACTTTAGTTCATGACAGTGTTAAGGTTAATTTAGTTCATAACAGTGTTAAGGTTACTTCAGTTCATAACAGAAGAAACAAGCCTTCTACTTGTGTGAACTATAGTAACTCTTCAAGATGGTTGTTCAGTCTGGAGATGATACAATCACTGTCATAATTTAGTCACTCTATTGTCTACCAGTTGACCTCACCTCTGTGGACACACGCTGTAGTGAGAGGGAGGCTGCCACCTACAGGAGGATGCATGACATAACCTCAGCATATCAGAGCTCAGAGATCTATCAGAACATAGTGCGCAGGATTGATGAGAGCTATCAGCTTCCCGACAAGTCCATCATCCCCTTCAAGAGCAAAGAATCCCCCAACTGTGTGTCAAAACTGGGCGTTCTTCTCAGGTGAGGTTACATTATTGGCCTGTACCAGATCTAACAGCACTTTGTGACCAAATAATTCTCCATCTCTCACCCTCTGCCTCCCTCCGTCTCTAAATCTGTCTCTAGGAGGACTGTAAGGAACCTGTCTCGGGACAGGATGGGGGTTCTCATGCGTCTCTCTCAGAATCTCATCTACGGGCTCTTTGTGGCTTTCTTTGTTATGAACCTTGACAGTGACGTCACTAAGGGTGCAGTACAAGACCGGATAGGGATTATATACCAGTGTGTGGGTGCGTCTCCATACACTG
The DNA here is from genome assembly GCF_052324685.1 of Brachyhypopomus gauderio. Taxonomy (NCBI): domain Eukaryota; kingdom Metazoa; phylum Chordata; class Actinopteri; order Gymnotiformes; family Hypopomidae; genus Brachyhypopomus; species Brachyhypopomus gauderio. The sequence continues at coordinate 1,350,414 of NC_135225.1, read as the reverse complement.
GCATGCTCAACGCTGTGGCCCTGTGTAAGTGTCATCACTCTTATCAATAGTCAATCCCAGAGTTCTTTCATATACGTGGGCTATGCAAACTGTAAGACAAACTGTAACACACATGTGTCACTCATGCTCTTTTCTTTAGTCAAAAGTTTAAGTAATACCCACACGACTTTACTGAGTGTCACTTAACAAGCATAACATGCAGCCTGTGGCCCACAAACAGCCCGTTTAACAACAGCGGGACTTCGGACTCATTCTGAAATGGTCCTGCAATGCATGAAGAACTGAAATTATTCCAACTACAACTCAGTAAAGCATTTTCAAATGAGATCCTCTCACCTGGAGGACATTATAGTGCAAACTAAGGTTTGTTTTGTGTGAAACGCATTTTCTTCACGACCTTTAGCCCAAGAGTAAAAATTAGGAGAGTTTGGTGGTCAAACTCTTCAAGTTGATATGGTGGTTCCATGGCTGGGAGTTCGTCTCCTCTGTCTGTGTTCACTGGAGATAAACTCAAGGTCATCTTTAGTGAAGTAACCAACCTGTCAGCATTCTTGCTTTTCTATAAATGTTGGCTGGCCTTGAGCTCATGATTCAGCCTTATCATAGATCTGTGCTACTGTATTTTAACCTTTCTCTTCATATGATCTGATTCAGCTTCCAAAGTATTTAACTGCAATAGTGTAATGCTGGTATAACAATATATATTAAGATAAGATTGTTATCTTAATATATCTTAAAAAGACAGTACCCTCAAATATATTTAAAAGGTATGTGAGTGAAATGAAATATGTGTACATAGCACCTGCTACAGAAAGAAAGCCAAATGTTTGATATTTTATGCACACCTTAATGACACATTATTAGCTTGTTGATTATTGGTTTATTTTCGTCACCTTAATCCATGTATGAAACATCATTTTTGGTGTCTGCAGTTCCTGCTCTGAGGGCCATAGCGGACCAAGAGAGTAAAGATGGTCTGTATCAGAGGTGGCAGATGTTTCTGGCCTACATCATCCACATCTTCCCTTTCAGTATCATCAGTGTGTTTATATTCACATCCTTCCTCTACTGGTGAGTCTGTCTTTTTGCCTCTGTGGGTGTGTGTCGTGTTCACATGTGGCATGATGTCTGAACTTCAGCCTAATGAGCTTCTACCGGGGAAAGTTGTAGTGAGGGAAAGGTGAGGACTGGGTAACTATGGGGCAGGACTGTAAAGACGAGCCACCAAACACGTGCTGCTCAGCACTTAGCATGTGCTTATGAGGTGTTTTGTTTACATTCTGTACCCTTTCAATCTGTGTGTTTGTGTATATCTCAGGACCGTGGGCATGAACCCAGATCCCTGGCGGTTCATGTGTTTTACAGCTGTCATCATGGTGCCCCACATCACGGGGGAACTCCTGACGCTGGTTCTTCTAGGGGTCATTCAAGACCCCAACATGGTCAACAGTGGCGTGGCCTTACTCAACATTGCTGGAATCATGGTGGGCTCTGGCTTCCTCAGGTAACATCATATTATGATTATGATTTCTACGTGCCCCGATATCGGAGTCATTATCTGGACCTGCTGCAGTAGATGTTTCATGGATGTTTCTGCCCTCGTGAGAACAGGAGCACTCACCACATGCCAGTGTTGTTCCAGTGGTTAAGTTACCTCACCTTTCAGAAGTACGGCTGCGAACTCCTCATAGTCACTGAGTTCCACGGTTTGAACTTCACGTGTAGTAAGACCTTCTCCTTCCCTCTCACATCAGACATGTTTTAATCAGCAGTGGTTAAACACAAACAGCCCCTGTCATCGTCCTGACACTCTCCTGCTGTGTCACAGGTTTGCCTGGTGGTTCTCCAGAAGCGTGTTTAATAAAGGATGGCGATCTGGTGATCGAGCAGGGCTACCCCGGGGCTCTCTCACGCTACACGCAGGACTTCATCCTCCTCTACGCCTTCCTGCCTGCCCTTGTGCTGCTGGGCATTATCAGCTTCAAGATACGAGATTACCTCGTTAGACGCTAATCTTGTGTGCGTGCGTGTGTGTGTGTGTGTGGCTGTGTGCGTGTTTGTGTGTGTTTTTATGGGGGTTTTTTTTATGTCCTTGGTGTTATGTTGTTTGTATATACAGTGTCTTTGTAACAGGGCAATATCAATTAAAACTCAATTGATTAAACTATCTGATAATACAATTTGTTCAGAGGTCATTCATATTTCTCTGTGTAGCTTATCATACTTGTTTAGTGTTGATAATATATAACATATTAAATGATGACCAGTGTGAATTTAGATATTATATTTTACAAAAATGTGGAGGTTCAATGTTTACAAGAATGTAATTTATCTTTTTTAGAGTAAATGCAAAATTTGTAATTTGCTCAATTTAAAGTCACAGGCTGCAGTAAACAGGGTGCGTGTAGACAGACTCAGAGTTCTCATTTTGTCATTATAACCATATTCAGTGATATCAAATGTGTGTCTTATAAGTACAGGGATTAGGGAACACGCTAAAGCTAGAAGACACAGCACAAAAGACTGCAGTATCTTAGCTGCACATTACTGCTTAGTACTGTAAGGATTACAAAGGGAAATATTTTTACAGTGTACTTAGATAGGTAGTGCCTACAAGCATACATTACTGTTGACTGTTGTTTCCTTACGAAATATCATAGCTGTACAGGGTTGCCAACTCTCACGCATTGAGCGTGAGACACACGCATTTGATCGTTTTCACACGCTCTCACGCCACACTTCCGATATCTCACGCCGAAAAAAAATATCCAGTTTATTTACCTCAGATCCACATATATGATTCAATACGTACTAGTTCGCTAGCTCTGGCGCCATCCACCGGCGATATAACACTGAATCTGTCCATTTTACGTTCGCCACCCCCGCTCAACAAAATACACTCGCCACCGGCTCCAGGTTAAAATCTCACTCCAAGCGAACGTCAAAAGTTGGCAACCCTGGCTGTAGTAAGGGCACACTGCCTTAAGCCCTATCCGGACGGGATTAGTTTTTCAGGGGGACGTCTGTGAAAAATATTTCACCCTTGTACTCAGTGATAAAACTCTTGCATCCGGACAGCAATTGAAAAAACAGGAGGACCCGTGAGTTTTTGGCTTTCTCGGTCACATGACATCGCCTTGTCACGTGATAGCATGTTTAATAATGTCACACTGCCAACTCTGATGATTCATTTTTAACTTTTAACTTTACTACTGTTCAGTTCAGCATTTAAGATCTCCGTTTAAGTTAAGCTATTTTGTTAAACCAATACAGAAAACACATTATAAAAAATCGCTAATGAATGTAAATAGCTAAATAAATCCGTTAAATAAAATAAAATAAATCCATTAAAAAATCCAGTAAATCCATTTTCGCTCGCCGCTGTCTTTACGTGGATCTCCGTGAAAACGCGCGCCCAACGTGTAACTACGGTGCGTGGCAGTGGACATGTAGCTGTTTTATTAAACGCGAGGTGATGTCTGCATGTATAAACTCAGACATGTGGATCCGGACGGGACTAAAATTACCAGACGACCACGGAGTACAGCGAAAAACAGTAGGTAATTCCGCCTGTAATTTTCTCTGAGGACGTCTGAGAAAAACACGGACATGCTCGTTCCGGACGGGATTAAAATCACAGAGGACCCCCCGTAAAAGTGAAAATTACCCCAGGACCCCCTGAGAAACTAATCCCGTCCGGATAGGGCTTTTGTCTGTGATTATGGCGTGGTGGAAGTGATTTATTCTTTGACCAAATATACTCCAGTTCATCATATAATTGTGTAAGAGTTGTACCTGTGTTAAAATTGTAAAGCGACCTTGAGTATCTAGAAAGGCGCTATATAAGTTGAACATTCATAATTTGTCATGATTTCCGTTTGGCACGAAAGCGCTACAAACGGGTCCGTTTATCTGTTATTTATTATCTACGACATCTACATCATCCTCGTGTTTTATATAGGCCTAATTTAAAAATATAGGGAAATTATACGTTTTTCGATTTTAGGATTGGAAACCAATTAACAAAAGGTACACTCTGAGAAATATTATAGTCAGAATTCAATTTTGATTGCTGGATATATTACACACAACAACAAACGTGTTTTTTTTAGACCAGCGGCCAACGTGAGCTACGACAAGAGAAACTACATTTCCCAGAAATCAATTGGTTAATACGTCATCAAATCGCGCCGTAACCCCTCGCAACAGTAACGGGTGATCAGCAGCTCTAACTCAGTGGCCGACATCTAAAACACCCAGAACATCAAACCCACAAGAGGGACGTGATGCCCAGAACCAGGTCAGAACAACAGATATAGTCGCCCTCCACACTGTACTGGTTAATGATAACGCTAGCTGAGCTGGGTTTGGTGTTGCAGCGCCCCGCTGTGGGACTGGGCCGCGGTCCGGGCCCGGGAGGACGGGGCTGGTTCCCCCGGGGAGGAGGGCGCTGGTCCCGGGGACAGGACCGTGCTGGTCGTGGGCAGTAAGGCCGGGGTAAACCCTCACACACTCACCCCACACACCACCACAGGTGTGTAATCCAGGTTCAGATATTAAAAGTCCTCACCAGGATTTTACTCAAGCTTCCTGGATCTTCTAATTAGTGCCAGTGAGGTAAAATTAGTGGAATCAACACAATCCAGGAAGCCTGAGCAAAATCCTGGTGAGGACTTTTACTTTGTGAACCTGGATTATACACCTCTGCAAATATCACTGTGTGTCTTACACACTGCATCTGCACAGCTCATGTACACACACCTTCATCTCCAGGGTAAGACCACAGCACTGCTCAGGTGTCTGGACAGGTGAGTGAAACACCTTCATCACCTTTAATAGCACACTGGAGGCGCTGGTGGATATTCATGGATGTCCTGTTTCCCTCTAGAGATGAAGCGCCCAAACCAACTCTAGCTCTGGAGTACACGTTTGGTAGGAGAGCAAAGGGACACAACACGGTACTGACAACACGCTTAAGTCTGAGAACTACGGGCAGGCTTTAGAATTACTTTATAATTAATATTGTTGTTGTTTATTGTAAACACAGCCCAAGGACGTCGCTCACCTGTGGGAGCTGGGCGAAGGCACGTCGTTAGCAGATCTAGTGCAGATACCCATCACCCCGCTCAGTGTCAGGTGTGTCTAATCTGTGTAAAGGACAGTGGTCTTGTGTATATACAGTAGAGTTACTGAAATAGTGACTATGTTTAATTCTGTGTGGCTTTACAAAATAAGGCTGGTACTGGTACAAGTGTTGAAAAAGTTCAGCTCAGCTGGCGATTACCTAATTAAGGACTTGGTATTTCATACCTTGTTTCTGAAGCTCTTTTGCTCTGGTTGCGTCTCTGTGTGCAGTTCTCTCTCTGTGGTACTAGTCCTGGACCTGTCTAAGCCCAGCGCTCTGTGGGACACTATGGAGAAACTTCTCCATGCAGCCCTCACTCAGGTGGAGAAAGTGTGTGCCTTACCGCAGAAGCCCGGAGAGTCCAGCCGCCTCCATCCGCAGGGCGGGAGAAGAGACTTGTGTGTTCTCCCCAAGGACCACCCAGTGAGACTCGGCACCCAGCGCTGACCACAGTTGGGGGACTTCCTTCTCTGTGCCCCACTCTAACACAATGTTCGTATGTCTTCGATAGGACAGAGAACTCATCAGTCCCTTCCCTGTGCCTCTTCTGCTCATCGGTAGCAAATTTGACATCTTTCAGGTAGGACACCTGCGTGTACCACAGTTTGGGTAACTGCTGCTGCCTGGTGTTCACAGTGTCACTCCAACCTTTACAGCACCTTACTGTAAACAACCTGTGGGGGAAAAATACTCATTTTCACACCGTGCATGTACTTTATCAATCAATCAATCAAATTTTAATTATATAGCGCTTTTTACAACAGTTGTTGTCACAAAGCAGCTTTACAAGTGCCGAGTCCTAGTCCCCAGTGAGCAAGCCAAAGGCGACAGTGGCAAGGAAAAACTCCCTAGTTTTTTTGCATGAGGAAGAAACCTTGAGAGGAACCAAGACTCAGGGGGGGAACCCATCCTCCTCTGGCCGACACCGGTCACCATGACAACAACAACAATTTAGACAGAAAGAAGAGAAAGAAAAGGAAAAAGATGTAATAATGTCCATCATGGTGTAGGCATCCGGTTAGGCAGGAGGTGGCCGGCCCAGGATGGATCGCTGGTCTCCTCATCTCATTATTCCTCAAGCAGGCGGGCAGCCATGTGGAGAAATGAAACAGGGAAAATTAGCTCTGTATGAGGACATGTACAGGACAGGTAAAATTATAAACATTTCTGGAGTGTGGCAGCAACTCCGGCATTAAGTTAAATTATTACAGCCTAGCTAAAAAGGCAGAACCAGAAGGTAACATAGACTTGGGGGCATTCTGAGACAATGGCATCCGTCCACTGCACTGTCAACAAACTTGAGTGGCCACGAGCAGTGACAGGACGACAGCACCAGCACCCCAGTCTACCATAAAACCCTTCGTCTATGAACCCCTGGATCTGTACCTTTATCTAAGGGGGGATGTTAATTATCAAACGCTAGACTAAATAGGTGGGTTTTCAACCTAGACTTAAAGATTGTGTCAGAGTCCCGGACACATTTAGGAAGATTATTCCAAAGCTGGGGGGCCTTATAAGAAAAGGCTCTTCCCCCTGCTGTTACCTTGTTAATTTGTGGAACTAATAACAGACCAGCACCCTGTGATCTTAGTGGGCGTGGGGGTTCGTAATAGGAAATAAGTTCCTGGAGGTACTCAGGAGCAAGCCCGTGCAATGCTGACAAGTTAATAAAAGAATTTTAAAGTCTATACGGAATTTAACTGGGAGCCAATGGAGGGCTGATAGGACTGGACTGATATGCTGAAATTTTCTAGTTCTGGTCAGAACTCTAGCTGCGGCATTTTGAACTATTTGAAGTTTATTTAGATTCCTATTTGAACATCCTGACAGTAGTGCATTGCAGTAGTCTAGTCTAGAGCTAACAAAGGCGTGCACCAATTTTTCCGCATCATCCTGTGATAATGCATTTCTTAATTTAGCAATATTGCGCAGATGTAGAGTTGGCTTTAAATCCAGCTTGGATTGAATTGATTGCATTTGTGCAGGACTTTGAGTCAGAGAAGAAGAAGCTGATTTGTAAGACTCTGCGTTTCCTGGCTCATCACTACGGAGCATCATTGATCGTAAGAGTATCACATCTATCAGTTAAGAATACTGTGTACATGTTAAAACAAATATCCAAGATTTGTACATACAGTAGCAGTAACGTCATGTAGATACATTCACAGCCACTTTATTAGATACACCTTGCTAATGCCAGACTGAACCTTCAGCAAAGGTACTGTATGACCACCGTCATACTGAACACCTCCCCCACACCACTACCCCACCACTGTGGTCTTTTTCTGCTATAGTGTAGCCCGCCTGTTTCCAGCTTTGACAAGTTGTGTCTTCAGAGATGCTCTTCTGAATGCCTTAGTTGAGATAGATAGATAGATAGATAGATAGATAGATAGATAGATAGATAGATTGATTGATTGATTCTTAAACAGTTTCTTAAATTCTCGGACCAGTCTGTCGAACACCAACAACGATGCCATGTTCAAAGACACTTAAATTCTCTTTCTTCTCCATTCTGATTCTCAGCTTGAACTACAACAGATCATCTTGACCATATCTATGTTCCTAAATGCTGTCATGTGATTGGTTGTTGATTTATTTGTGTTAAGGAGTTGTTGAACAGGTGTACCTCATAAAGTGGGAACACTGATACTAGATGTGATTAATTTACCTTTATCTTCTTTTTCTGCGTTTCTCTCTGTCCCAAATAGTTTATTAGCAGTAAATCAGAGAGCACCATGTCTAAGGCAAGGAGCTTTTTCACTCATCTAGCGTTTGGAACAGATAGAGGGTAAGAAACCATATTATAAATGAGCACATGTATCTGAAATTAAAATGTACATGTAGTGTTCAGTCATGGCATGAAGGCAGAAAATTATAATGATTGTATCACATTCATGTTATTTTGTCAGGAAGTCTGTCTCCACAGATCCCAGCAAACCCCTTGTAGTTCCGGCCGGCATGGACTCTCTCAGTCAGATAGGTGAGCGTTTACTGCCCCCTGCTGGCTATTGAAAGCAGTGCATGTTCTAGCACAAGTAGGTCTTTCAGCCTCACTGAACATTTATTGCTTGCTTTTTGCTTTTCTTTTTTTGCCCCCCCGAGCATAAATGTTTGCAGTAGTGCTAACAGCAGCAGTCTTCACGAACCCTTTGAAGCTGTATTTGAATACAAACGTTCAGCCTTTGCTAATATTCTTTGTTCTGTCACAGGATCGCCTGCAACAGCTGGTGTTGATATTGGAAGCCTGCATGCTAGAAACCCACTGGACCTGTGGAAGAAGGTTTTCCAAAGGGTTTTCCCTCCAGAGGTGCTAGCCATATCCCACCAAGAAAACAAGACCTAAACAATAAACAACAACAACACACAGGTTGATGACGTGAAGACTGCACGTATAACCAAAAACAGTCTTGGCTTTTTAATCTTCCCTCAGAGTATTAAGGAGCGTCCAGAGCTGAAGGATCCAGCCAGAGACCCCCAGTATGGTGAACCTCTCATAGACGCTATGAGGGCGCAGAAAGACCAGGTACCACCACTGCAGTTTCTAAATATTCACTCACCACACCTTCAGAGTAGTTTGTGATTCCAGCACTTCTGTGATGGTGTGTCTGCACAGTTGAATCTTCTCCTTGCAGAGATGCTGTGTTGTCTCCAGTGTGTAAGCTCTAAGGGTGATTAACTCACTCCTGCTGTAGATGTCTTAAACCCGCAGGAAAGCTGCACAATACCATTAAAGAACAGAATTGACTCTGTAAGCCTGGGCCAACCACATATGTTGTTTTTGGTATTTATCCAAGCATCCATTTATTTATCCCCAGACTTTTGGATAGGAACCAGGAATCTTTCATTATTTCTGCATTTCAGCACTTTGGATTATTGCTCTGCTTCTGTTGGCTATAAAGGCCATGCAGTGTTTTAACGAGCAGTGATAACGCCTCTTTGATACAACATGCTGATACTTTGCTAAAGTAGGCGAGATTCGTCACCGAAGAGCTTCTTTTGATAGCCGTGTCAGTTGTTTGAAATGTCAGTGTTGTACGGTAGCCTCTCCGCTAACAGAGAGGAACCTCTCACAATGATCTCACCTCTCTCTTAGTTCTCTTTTAGTTCCATATTTCCAGAGTTTTCAGTGTTTTTACAGAGTAAAAATTAGAGATTTGGAAACAGTGATTTTGTTTATTCATTTCCTCTTTTATTATTTTCACCACTGTATCACTGTAACTGTATCATTATCACAGTATGAGGTGTATCACTGTAATACTGTATTACAGTAAATTGTCCTTGTCTTGTGTGTGAAGGAGCTGGATCAGTTTAAACGTGAACAGGCTAAGTCATGGAAAGGCTTGTCCCTGGAGATGGAGATCTAAACCCACTGTAGAAACACCCCAAAGACTCAGCGCCAGTGTCTGACACCTGTGCGTTTTTGTTCCATTTTATGCTGAAAAATCCTTGATGATGCTTACTAATACACATATACCATAAATATACCATATATATATACCATATATATATATATATATATATATATATATATATATATATATATATATATATATATATATATATATATATATAGTTATATGTAGGCATATTAATGTGATGATTTGACTACATTATTTTAGCTATGTTCAGTAACAGTATTTTCTGTAGAAGTTTAATAACTAAATATGTAGCAAGTTATTGTATAAATTTGCACAAATGTAAGTAACCATTTCATATTATTGAATAATACAGTGCATACATAGCTTGCAAAACATATCAATGTAAATGTATTTGTGAGAATCTTTTACAAAGTAAAATGTATGATTCTATTTTACTATAATGTTTTCGTTGATCTCTCTAGTGTGACCAGATGAAAATGAGCAAAGGTAACTAGCATCTTTTGCTGTATAATAAAATTGTGTACTGGTAAATGTTATAATATAAATATAATAATTTAATATAAATATCCTGCAAAAGCTGTGCTACTGAAATGTTTAATTTAGACAAGTATCTTTATTCAAATGCTGATCGCAAACAAAGTTCCCCAAAGCAAAATAACTCCAGAAATATTTCCTCCTTTATTGAGACGTGAGGTTCCATTAACCGAAAACAAAAAACGTGATGCAACAATTGTTTATAAACAATAATAAACAAAAAAATAAATAAATAATGAGGAACATGAAAATGATATGGTACAGAAATCTGTAAACTGAAACAAAAACATAAAACCCCTGTACCAACAAGCATGTGTGCCGCTTCACGTCCTACAGAACATGCTGAGTGATCAGTGGTTTACTGCCAAACGCTGGTCGTAGGACTGTTTTACTGTAAGGGGACTCTCCCACTAATAATGTTCTAAGAAAAGAAGAATGAACTCTTATGATTTTGGTATCATGTCTATTTGTACCCTGTATGGGTTTGAACACACATCATTAGTGTACAGAATTCCGGGATGTGCAAAATGCCACCAGCACGCTACACGCTACATAATGATGTCCATTTCTAAAAGGCCCAAGAACTACATTTCCCATACCGGGCACGTAGTGACATCATACGTTTAGCAAACATAAAAACCCTAAGTGTTTAGTCCTGTACCTATCTTCACTATTGTTTCAGATCCTAGTTACATACTCTCTCTACAGACACAGATTCACAAAGAAAGGCCAGGCAAGCGGGTTTGTCCCCCCCCTCCCTGACTAATGTAAATACACAAAGCAGCAAACTAAAAGATTAAGATAACACAGTATACACACTTTACGTTGGACACGCCTTCCTTCATGAAAGAGATGTTGAGGTTTTTGAGGCCCATGGCGTCTAACAAACGTCCCACCAGCTCTGACTTGGCAACTACTTTCTCAAAGTGCCCAAGAAGTGACTCTGATTACAGAAAATGTTAGTGTACATAATCTTTGCTGTTAAAAATCTAAAGTAAATATTTGACCGACTGCAAGTTTATTATTGTATGCAAGAATAAAATAAAAAGCTGTTTGCGTTTGCGTCGAGGCTCAGTGAGGTGTCAACAGCAGAGAGAACATTTTAGCAAATGAGAGATGAAACGTACACAGCTATAAAACTGTTCACTAAGTCATTGTCTAACACTGCATATTGAACACCTAATGTATAGGAGAACATAATTCAGACATGGGTGTGAGCTGTATGTCATTTGCTAATTCAACCTCCAGCTGAACGTTTGGACTGTCTAGGTTTGCATGTTCTTTAGTCCATAAGTACAAAAACAAAACACAAAAGTTCAGTGCATAAAGATCAAGACATTATTGATCATTCATTCTACTGGAGGTACAGCCAAAGTCACTGAGTTGAAATATGCTTTTCATAGCATAAATGCACTTTGTGTGATCAAGAACATGGCGTTTAAAGATTTCCTAAACAGCCACTTGAGTACGATGGATGGAACGTGAAGTAGCTGGTCGCCCCGTGTGTGCGTAAGATTCTACGTATTTTGGTAAGCTGGGTGGAGTTACATCTTGGGTCTTCTGAATCTCCAAAAGATGATGCTCTTCTGCTCGCAGGCCTTGGGCTCGGTCTTTGGCCTCGGTCTGACACGACCAACCTCACAGGTCAGCAGGGTTGGTCCATGCAACACTCAGAGAATTTTCCCTCTCGTCAAATATCGATGCGCTTGTTTTATAAGAACTTGCCATTAGTAGAACGGGTACACAGACAAAGGGCATACAGGCACTGTAGTTGTTTTTAACGTTGAAAGGCTTTACCACAAAGTCCTCCTGTGGGAGGCCTGGATGGGAACACGAACACACACGCACACGCTCATACACACACCAACAATGACACATTGGCAACAGACAGTGGTTCTTGCCTACAGTCACCACCAGGTGGCACTGCTTCCCCAGGTACACTGTGTTTCAAGCTCTGAGTCCACAGGTTTTGACCTTCACAGCGGCAGACGAGGGACAAAATGCAGACGTCTCTCACATGTCAGTCTTGCGGTACATAATAGGTGCAGTACAGTATGTACAAGGGTTTACCCACTCCGGGACAGTTCTGAATTAGGCATTACAAGTTCAGCGTGTTCTGAGGGATTTGTATTCCTTCAGTTCACTTGCTGGTAATGGCGCTGGCCTCTGCGCTAGGGTGGGGGTGTCTGAGGTCCACGCCCAGGCTGGGGGGGTCTCGGCTGGGGGAAACGGTGGAGGCAGACACCGAGGCTCCATTGGCGGGCTGGGGGCCCCTCGGGCTGGTCTTGGCTTTGGCCGTGGTCGGGCTGGCCAGGCTCAGGCTGGTGAGGGCGTCGAGGGTCCCGTCAGGGTCCACCATGATGTTTATGACTGCGGGAAAGAGATGACCCATATGAACACGGGTAGGTGGGTCAGAGATATTCACACATCAACTCCAAGACCTGGACATCATCTGGACTATGATGTAGTGTGTGAAGAAGCAAATGAAAGAGGAGAAGACAGTGGAGACATGTCTCCCCACCTCTCCAGAGCAGGACTCTCTGACGTAAGTGGAGACATATCTTTCCAGAGCAGGACTCTCTGACGCAAGTGGAGACATGTCTCCCAACCTCTCCAGAGCAGGACTCTCTGACGTAAGTGGAGACATGTCTCTCCATCTCTCCAGAGCAGGACTCTCTGACGTAAGTGGAGACATATCTCTCCAGAGCAGGACTCTCTGACGTAAGTGGAGACATGTCTCCCAACCTCTCCAGAGCAGGACTCTCTGACGTAAGTGGAGACATGTCTCCCAACCTCTCCAGAGCAGGACTCTCTGACGTAAGTGGAGACATGTCTCTCCATCTCTCCAGAGCAGGACTCTCTGACGTAAGTGGAGACATGTCTCCCAACCTCTCCAGAGCAGGACTCTCTGACGTAAGTGGAGACATGTCTCTCCATCTCTCCAGAGCAGGACTCTCTGACGTAAGTGGAGACATGTCTCCCAACCTCTCCAGAGCAGGACTCTCTGACGTAAGTGGAGACATGTCTCCCAACCTCTCCAGAGCAGGACTCTCTGACGTAAGTGGAGACATGTCTCCCAACCTCTCCAGAGCAGGACTCTCTGACGTAAGTGGATACATGTCTCCCCATCTCTCCAGAGCAGGACTCTCTGACGTAAGTGGAGACATGTCTCCCAACCTCTCCAGAGCAGGACTCTCTGACGTAAGTGGAGACATGTCTCCCAACCTCTCCAGAGCAGGACTCTCTGACGTAAGTGGAGACATGTCTCCCAACCTCTCCAGAGCAGGACTCTCTGACGTAAGTGGAGACATGTCTCCCAACCTCTCCAGAGCAGGACTCTCTGACGTAAGTGGAGACATGTCTCCCCATCTCTCCAGAGCAGGACTCTCTGACGTAAGTGGAGACATGTCTCCCAACCTCTGCAGAGCAGGACTCTGACGTAAGTGGAGACATGTCTCTCCATCTCTCCAGAGCAGGACTCTCTGACGTAAGTGGAGACATGTCTCCCAACCTCTCCAGAGCAGGACTCTCTGACGTAAGTGGAGACATGTCTCCCAACCTCTCCAGAGGACTCGTTGACTGCATCTCTTACCTTGAAGCTGCTTTTCCACCCTTTTCAGCTCTGTCAGAATTGATGATATTTCCTGGAGGACACAGAGGTGTTATCAGCTGAGCGTAATTATCTGGAAACTCCAGAGTGCTTTGAGAAGTGACACTTAAATGTTTGGTGCCGTGGACCACACCTTGTTGCTGGTTTTCAGCAGTGGTACGTCACTCTCACAGGTAAGAGTGTTCTCAAGATCATCCCACTTCCTGTCCTTGTCCTTAAACAATATCCTGGAAGAGAGAAAATACCGACGTTACACTTCATTCAGATAAATCAAATAATAATAATTCAAATAAATTCTGCATTTTTTCAGATTTGTAGACCATGACCACGAGTCTCAGGACTGACCTGATTTTGCCTGCAGTTTTGTCCACAGACTGGCGGATTTTGGAAGACAGTTGAGATACGGATGTCAACAGCAAGCTGTCTAACACCGCCTGCAACACACACCGACAAGATTTAGAGCAATTCACATCGAGACAAACTGAGACAAAGCAAAAAAATGGGAACCAATACCAGAGTAACTATTCAGGGTGGCGGCCAGTAACCGCGTGGTACTACAGCGCTGACGCCCAGTAGCCACACGCACGGCTTACACACGCGTGTGATGTGTGTGTGTGAGGGCGGTGCGGCAGGGCTCGTACCGGTCTGACCTCATCCCGGTTCCAGGTACGTCTGCGCAGGGCGTGTGGGTCCACGCTGTCAGGGGCGCGCGGACGCAACTCCACCGGCTTCCCGTTGATCTCGGGGGCCTTGGTCTGCACTGCGGGGGGGATCTTGCGAAAGTTCAGGCTCTCGTCAAAGACCCGGTCCACCAGCTGGGGGTGGAGATTAAACGGGTGGGTGAGGGGATGGAGATCAGGGCCCCTGTGGTACAGCGCACGCAGCAGGGAGCCGATGTACAACACTGGTACACTGTCAGCACAATAGTGTACAGCTGTATGACAGCCAGCTCAGTGATCTGACATACACTGCAGTGGTGTACAGTAGTGATCTGATACACTGTAGTGGTGTACAGTAGTGATCATACATACACTGCAGTGGTGTACAGTAGTGATCATACATACACTGCAGTGGTGTACAGTAGTGATCTGATACACTGTAGTAGTGTACAGTAGTGATCATACATACACTGCAGTGGTGTACAGTATTGATCATACATACACTGCAGTGGTGTACAGCAGTGATCTGATACAATGTAGTGGTGTACAGTAGTGATCTGATACAATGTAGTGGTGTACAGTAGTGATCATACATACACTGCAGTGGTGTACAGTAGTGATCATACATACACTGCAGTGGTGTACAGTAGTGATCTGATACAATGTAGTGGTGTACAGTAGTGATCATACATGCACTGCAGTGGTGTACAGTAGTGATCTGATACACTGTAGTGGTGTACAGTAGTGATCATACATACACTGCAGTGGTGTACAGTAGTGATCATGCATACACTGTAGTGGTGTACAGTAGTGATCTGATACACTGTAGTGGTGTACAGTAGTGATCTGACATACACTGTAGTGGTGTACAGTAGTGATCATACATACACTGCAGTGGTGTACAGTAGTGATCTGACATACACTGTAGTGGTGTACAGTAGTGATCATACATACACTGTAGTGGTGTACAGTAGTGATCTGATACAATGTAGTGGTGTACAGTAGTGATCTGACATACAATGTAGTGGTGTACAGTAGTGATCATACATACACTGCAGTGGTGTACAGTAGTGATCTGATACAATGTAGTGGTGTACAGTAGTGATCTGACATACACTGCAGTGGTGTACAGTAGTGATCATGCATACACTGCAGTGGTGTACAGTAGTGATCTGATACACTGTAGTGGTGTACAGTAGTGATCTGATACACTGTAGTGGTGTACAGTAGTGATCATACATACACTGCAGTGGTGTACAGTAGTGATCTGATACAATGTAGTGGTGTACAGTAGTGATCTGATACAATGTAGTGGTGTACAGTAGTGATCATACATACACTGCAGTGGTGTACAGTAGTGTACATACACTGTAGTGGTGTCCAGTAGTGATCTGACATACACTGTAGTGGTGTACAGTAGTGATCTGATACACTGTAGTGGTGTACAGTAATGATCATACATACACTGTAGTGGTGTACAGTAGTGATCTGATATACACTACAGTGGTGTACAGTAGTGATCTGACATATACTGCAGTAGTGTACAGTAGTGATTTTCATACACTTCAGTGGTGTATAATGTTACAGCGAAATATACTCCCCATCCCATTCACTAGCTCACTAAAAGAAGCCAAAATGTGGCTGGTGGGGAAGGAAGTGAAACGTGCAGTGTGATCACACTGCACGTCTAGGCTGCTTCTAGCTTTTGTTCATTAATTTACAACAGATCTCAGGTGGAGTCAGTGTGGTGGAGTTAGTGTGGTTGGAGCTCCCTCGCGAAGCGGCTCTACCTCCTCTCGGGTGTCGATGGCTGAGCCGGGCGTGGTGGCCGCTGTGCTGACCGTGGTGCTTGGCGCCGTGCCAGAGGAGCTGACCGAGTCGATCTCTCCAGCCACGTCGTGGATCTCCCGGGCCAGGATGGCCAGGTCCTTGGCCAGGTCCTGACTGATCCTGCGCACACAGGGAAATAACCTATGAACCATCAGAGGGCTGCCCAGAAACTAGGGGCACTCATGTACACGCAACACACTGCAAAAGACTCACACCAGGGGTAGGGTCGCATAACTGAAACACCTGCAGTCCTGCTAACACAGACAGAGGGGTGGTTTTCAACTCAAAATCTCAAAAATGGCAGTTTAGTTTAGTCTTAGTCTGTGGTTCTGTCTGTGGTTCTGTCTGTGGTACTAGTGTAACGCGGGGTGTACACCAGGCACACACCGCGTCAGAAAATGTAGAGCGAGGCAGACCCAAGTGCCGTCTAAAGCAGGCAGGATACAAAGCCAGTAAACTCAAGACTGTGTGCACCCGAAAACATGCACACTGGTAAATGTAAAAATGAAACTAAAAGGACGCGGAAAACTCGACACACAAAATAAACAAAATCGTGAAAACACAGGAGACATAAACAACGGAAAGAACGCAGAATAAACTCAACGCGTGAAAACAAAACTAAGGACGCTAGGGGAAATGAGGCGAACGCCACAACAAAACAAAACCCTTCCCAAAATAAAAGTGTAACCGATAGGAAGAGAGATAGCTGGAGGAAAACTTGAGATGGTCCAGTAAGAGGCGGAGGAGACACTCGAATAAGTAAAAGGGACAAGGTAGAGACGAGAGAGAGAGGAAGAAAGGTGGTGAGACACCTTCACAATGCGAGAGTAACATAGAGACTGGTAGAACAGAGAAAGGGCTGAGTGGGTAACGGCAAACCAAAACGAATCAGCAGTGATCCGTCTACACAAGCTTCCTTAAGATGCCATGGCAACAGGTGAAACGGATCACTGCTGATTGCGCCGATTCAGTCTAGGACTGACTCGGGTGCCTCTTGTGGAGGTAGAAGGCGTGGTATCCGAGCCAGCCCTGACAACTAGACCTCACTGTTGAGCTCCAACTCGACAGAACTCTCAGTCTGTCACTGACTGGACAACGAAACTTGCGACTAGACTCCACTGTCTGTCTTCCAAAACACAACATAAGCGTTTGATGAAGGTGGACTTGATGGGTACCTGGCGATCTCCTCGCTGTGGGCGGTCCAGTCCCGGATGTAGTCCTCCTGTTCTCTCATCCTGTGCTTGAGGGTAATGCCGCCCAGACTGGGCGTGACTGGGGCAGAGCCGCCCAGCCGGCTGGCGCGCAGGGTGGTACCCGGCCGGACGCGCCCCTGCTTGGGGGAGATGCGGGTGGAGCCGAACTCGTCCTCGGAGGTGGAGGCGTACTCTGGAGGCACGCGTCTCCACCTGTTACCCACTGTAAAGAGACAGGGTGTGGCGGTTACTGTGGAAGCTCTATGAAGCGTCTGTGGGGACAAGCGGCCTGACTCCACCCAGCTGAGCAGTGAACTACGTCTACAGCAAGCAGCTGTGTTTAGGGCCCTAATGCACGAGTCCTTATGAAAACACAGGGAAAAGAGACAGAAACAGATGATGAGTAGCGATGAGTGACTTTAGGAACACACACACACACACACACACACACACACCAAAGGCACAAATGCTGCAAACCCACAAACTGCTTCCCCACCTCGTGTTTTTGATGTCAGTCCACAGCAAATGTTTTAGTAATTAATAAGCAATTAATTAATCCCTCTTATAGTCTCACATCAATTCTTTACCTTCATTTGCAACATCAAGCACTTTGTCACGGGATAACCATGTTTCAAATGGGGTGGAGAGTGTAGCAGTAATGTGTTACGTATGACAAATGACTTCAGCCGATCAGCACATGCAGACAGAAGCCTCGCAGTGCACGTCTAGCAGTGCACGATAGTGTCTAGCAGTGCACAATAGTTTCTAGCAGTGCACGATAGTGTCAGGCACACGTCAAGACCCAAAGGAGCACGTTGTAACCATCACCACAGCGAGATCTGAACTATGCGGCACCACCCAAGTTATGACAAACACACACTTTGCTATCTTCTTGTCTCAAGGTTGCTTGTCCTTAATAAACTAGTCCAGCCTGTCATTATGCATTATTGCCACCAGGGGGAGCCATGATGACAACGTCAGCTGATTGTGAATTAAAAAATGCTAGTGTCAGCACAATGGAGATAAATATCGTTGATTTGATCTGTAAAACTAAAACGACGGTGATTACAAAATAGTGAGATGACTACCTGGCAGGTCATGACCTACCCCTAGGTCATGACCTACCCCTAAGTCATGACCTACCCCTAGGTCATGACCTACCCCTAGGTCATGACCTACCCCTAAGTCATGACCTACCCCTAGGTCATGACCTAACCCTAGGTCATGAGTGTTCCTCCAGACTGGTAACTGGAAGAAAAGCTCACATGCTCCCCAAAGCCTGGACGTGTTCTTACGGGCTTTGGGAAGGACTCTTCTAGGCATCTTCATGGTTTCATTATCGTGTTCTTTTTCTTTAGACCTTCAGATACATATTTGCTCATGGTCTGACATGCACAGACACTTGCCTAAGCACCCCAAACACACACACACACACACACACACACACACACACACACACACACACACGCAGGGAATCATGCAGGGAATGGTAAGCGCACACACAGCCCAGATGTGGTACAGTACCCATGGGCTCGTCCTCTGTAAGGTGATCCTCGGGTTCTGGGTGAGACATCACTATGTAAAAGTTCTCTTTATGGACAGACAGATACAGGAACAACAGCACACGAACAGACGAGTTATCGAGGATTACAGGTGGCAGACAATGAAAATCACACACAGGGAGACAGAAATGTCCTGAACAGAATGCTAGACGGGTCCAGCCGTCCGTTATCTGAGGCTGGATTAATCTGGATTAACCTCAGCACAAGGCCCACACAAAAATGGACTCTGCTTTAGATTTGTGCTGTCTAGTTACTGAGGTTTTGGATGTATTTGGATCATGTTTAGCTGTGTTGACTCTGAGCATACGCGGTGATACCTTGGTGTCAGACAGACGGCTCTCACCTGCTGTGGCGCTGGAGGCTGGCGTTGGGACTTTGCCTTTGGCGTCGGTCAGTTTGGAGACGCTGTTGGCACGCATGCGTGGGTTGAGTTTGCCGTCGGCCGGGCTGGGCGCGCGCAGGCCCAGACGGAGGGCCGTCTCGGCAGACATGCGCACAGCCGCTGCCCCGCGGCCCGCCGTGGCCTCCGAGTCGCTGCGTGCCGAGATGGAGCCCAGCCTGGTGCGTCTGGGCTGGGCCAACATGTCGAGGCGAGACGGGGCCTTCCTCCCCGACGGAGGCTTAGACGTGGAGCTGGTGGTGGACACCTCGGAGGCCACCGAGACGCGGTCGGCGTCGGCGAGGTCCGTGTCGGACGCCTCGCCCAGCCGGGCTCTGCGCAACAGCGAGGCCCTGGTGGGCCGGGGCTGGGGCAGCCCCACGGGCTTGGACACAGCTGCTCCGCTGGGTCTTGAATCCGCCCCGCTGGCCTTGACGCTGGGCTTGGTGGGTCTGCCGCTCTTGGCCGAGTCCGGTTTGGCGTGGGGCGGCTCGTCGTTGGAAGCGAGGGTCCCGCGGCCGTGAGAGCGGCTGGAGTAGGTCTCCTGGTCGGAGGACAGCACGTCGGAGACGGGCAGCGAGGACGTCTGCTCGTCGTCCGTCAGGTCCAGCGAGGCCTGGCGTGCCCGTGGCCCGGCCGGCGCCGGCGGGCGTCTGGGGTCCGGCCGACACTCCGCCGTGACTTTGCCCTTTGTGGCTTTCCTCTCCAGACGCTCGCGTGCGCTGGCCGCGCTCTTAGCGGCTGACCCGGCCCCGCTCTTCTCCCGGTGCATGCTGGACAGGGAGCGCCGTTTCTGCACGCCCTTCCGCTCCGCCTCGCCCGCCCCCGGGGCCGCTCCGCCCACGTCCGTCTCCGGCGACACCGGCCGGCCCGCCACCCCAGCTGGCTCCGCCTTCTTCTCGTCGCGCAGCTTGGCCTCCAGGAAGGCCATGACGGCCTCGGTGTCCTTCAGCAGCGTGGCGGTGTCCATGCTGCCGGCCGAGTCTCTGCGCTCACGTCGCCCGATGCGGGGGATCAGCTCGGCGGGCACGTTGGCGCTCGGCTTCTCGATGGTGAAGCTACCCTGCCGCACCAGCGCCTTCCCGCCCCTCTCGCCATCGCTCGCCCTGCCGCGGTCCTCGCCCCGACGGCCACGCCCCCCCTCGGCCACGCCCTCCCCGCCCACCGGAGGGCGGGCGTGAGGCTCGGCCAGCTGGGGCGGGCCGGTGCGGCCCGGTCTGACGGCGGGGGCGCACTCTCCGTCCCCCTGGTGCTCCCCCTGGCTCTCCTTCTCCTGGGGCTCCGTGTCCTGCTTCTCCCCGATCTCCGAGCGCGGGCCGGCCGTCGCGGACGCCTTACCCAGCCTGCCCCTCTCCTCGGTGGGGAGCTGAGGCAGCGTCCTCTTACGCTCCGTCTGGCTGGAGGTGGCAGAGCTGGTGCTCCTCATAGACTCCAAGGCATCAGTGTCTGAAAGGCAAAATGTTGCGTTTAGCGTTTTGTCTTGAGAGCCTCACGCATCGTGTTGCACCATCAGACTCCACGTGAGTGAGAACGACAACCTGCATGTATTACTGATAATGAAGAACACAGACTCATGTCTCATGTTTGAAGTCTCAGTTTTGTGTGCATCCATTGCCACTAACATTGAAAATGTCCGTGTGCTATCACTACTTATACTGTCGTTATGAACAGAGTCACTAATAATAATAATAATAATAATAATAATCTTTATTTGTATAGCACCTTTCATACATACATGCAACTCAAAGTGCTTTACAGTATAAATAAAAAGAAACATTAAAAGGAGATAAGACAAAAAGAAAATGTTAAAAGAAATTAAATATTAAAATATTAAATAATATAAAAAGTAAAAAAGTAAATAAGATAATAAAAAAGTAAAGTAAATAAGATAAAACTATTAAAATAATTAGATTTAGAAAATAACAGACAACATAATGTAATAAAGTAAATAAGATTGAGAGTTTCTTAACTAAAAGCAGATCTAAACAGGAATGTTTTGAGACTGTTCTTGAATCTATGCAGGGATGAAATGCCTCTGAGCTCTTCAGGAAGAGAGTTCCAGAGCTTTAATAATGCATCTTCAGTAGATACAGCTCTCATGAGAGGCTCTTCAGACCCAAATGCAGAGAAGAACGTGACATGAAGGAGATGAGACGCAGGCGGGTACCTCGCTCCTGATGGACGAAGGCGACTGGCTCCGCCCCCGAGCCCTCGGGGTCAGTTCTAGTGTGATTGGCGGCTAAACTGGCCCACTGAGACACCCAGCGCGAGCTGCCCACAGCCAGTGACTCTGCCACAAGGTCCTGTGAATGAAGTGTTATGAGTTTGATAACAACCAATCAGGAAGCTCCACCGACTGTCTCAGAGTGTGAGCACAAACCCTTCACCAAGGCAGATGGCTAGCATTGCATTTCATTAACTTACTAATTAGCTTAGGCTTAAGGATGAATATTCTTAACTGCATACTGTAGATTTTAATAGGGCTCTGCAATATGTTACCAATACTGTGATTGTCTAACCATATGCTTTCCTTAATGTATGCTGGCCATCATCTAGATAGTGACAAATGTGTGTTGCAATAAAAATACAAAGGGCCTTTAAACACACTGTCAAAAAAAAACGCATAGTAACAACAACTTGATTGGTCCTTAGCCTGTAATGACTTCGTGGCATTTTTTTTAACTATTGCTTGATTTCATTTCACTTTGTCTTTATTTGTTGTGTTCTCACACAGCTTTTAAAACCACTAATTTAAAACATCATGCTAATGAATGCTTCTTTGCATAATTTTTTAAATGCTAAATATATTAAATATTTAGCTAAACGTATTCAGGTATCACAATATCACGTTCTGCACTACCGGCCACTTTTTAGACAAATAATTCTGACAGGAGGCTTTTTTGACATCTTTGTGTCTACTTTGCTTAAGCACAATAGCCCTGTTACGGCTACAGCCTTTAGTCCTTTAGCCTGTCCACACACGTGTCCCTCCAGGCGAGGGGACTCATCTGTCCCCCTTTAACTGGGTCAGTCCGTGAGTGGCCTGCTCTCTGCGTTAAGTGAGTGGCCTGCTCTCTGCGTTAAGGTAATGCCTCCCAACACCCTTGATTCCTGACCGCTGGTCATTCTCATGCACGGCACACGTGGCCTCACGTCTCTGGCCCTGAACGCGGTCTCTTAACAGCCTGGGTTTGCTCCAGTAGCTGTATTTACCATTAGACCAGGCCTGCGTCATTTCTTTAGCGTTCCCAAACGTCAGTTCTCTTGAGAGACGAACACGTGGACCGTTCTCGAGCCACAAGTACACCGGCCCAGAGGTGATGGCCACGCCCCCCGCAGTCTTGTGAACTACTCCATTTACAGTCATTGTTCAACAACAATTTGCACCTATTACTTTTGAATAAATAAATTGGCGTCCCACTCATAATCCCCTTAATTGCTGTGGCAATAAAAGGTGATGGAGCAGGATGAAAACAGGCCCACAGGAAGCAGGAAAGTGCTCGGTACCTTCGCCGGGCTGCCACCGGGTTTCTTGCTGTCCTTAGTTTTTCTAATAGCTTGTTGTTGCCCCAGGCAACCAGGTTCCTGCGAGGTCTCCACTCCAAACACCTACACAGAGACACACATGAATGAGAACCACCACCTGAACCTCGCTAGCAAGCACAAGCTCATCCATCCATCATCCATCTACTTGTCTGTCCACCTGTTAATTCATATTTATCCAGCAGCCCAAGGTTTAAATCAATCAGTTTAATTTCTTCTTTTTGAGCACTTTGCAGATCCCTTAACAGCTTGTCTAATTAAATGTAAATAGCGCTACCAGAACGGCAGTAAAGTTCTGCACACAAATGCAGCATTACGAGACTTTAGAGCTCCCCGGGGAAACAACGGATGAAGAGCGAATCACAGGGTTGGGTGCGGAAGACCATTATGAACGCATTAGATGTATATTCACAGTGGGGTTACTTGCAGGCTGTTAGGAGAAGTTCTCCAGGCTAAACTCAGCCTGTTCTTCAGTGGGGAAGGATGATGGTATTCAAGACGCAACACACTGGCTGTTCCTGGCTGTATTGTAAGCAACCATTGGAGCCCGCTTGAAAGCTTTAGAGTGAGATATTGTTGTCTCAATACGCCAAGAGTCACAAGAACTACAAAATCAAAGCCGCCTTCATAAAGGCTGGACCACCATGGCCCCCGGTGTCCACTACAGCGTCTGTGAGGTAGTGGTCACACGATCATGTGTACATTCAATACGCGTCCTGCAGTATATTCCTTAAGACACATCAATACAGAAATATGAAAAAAAACCTATGGAAAAATGCATGACTAATTTATGACTGAATTTTTTTTTTTTTAAAGGTTATTAGGCCCAACTGAAATTGAACTGAAAATGTTATTGTGCTCAACCACTTTATGATACATGTTTGGATAATCTGTGCAAGCCGATCTGTGGGGCTGAATAACTAGGGCTCTGCCTTGTGAGTGAATAAAGAGACACCTAGAAAATACGAACCATCCAGTATCTGAAACAATGTTTTGAGAATGTCATTAATTTATTTACATTTACATTTACGGCATTTAGCAGACGCTCTTATCCAGAGCGACTTATAAAGTGCTTTGCATCTGATCACAGAATTCATCCTAGGTAATAGTACAGATAGGTGTTTAATGAGCAACTATGTAGAGATCATGTAGATCAAGTAGAGGTCACGTAGAGATCATGTTGGTGTGGATCATGTTGGTGTATCTCAAACGCTGGTGTCCATACCTTGTCAATCATGCGTCGTGCCTCCTCCTCTTCAGGGTTGTGGTTCTCAAGCTCGATGGTGTAGGTGCCTTTATCACTCTGATCATCGTCCTGCTTCTGGTGTTCTTCTGTGGGGCCGGGCTGTCCTACCCTGACGGAGCTGCGAGGTGCACCACCCTCCTCCGACCTCTGCTTCTGCAGTAACCTCGCCGCTGTGGGGGCCACCGTGGCTAGGGTGGAGGCCCCGCCCTTGGCCACGTCCGACGCCGCCGTCTTGGGCCGTGAGGGCGGGGCTGGGCAAAGCCCCTCCCCCGGCCCGCCTCCGGCCAGCGGCGCCGTCTGGGAGAAGGAGTAGGAGCGACGCTTACGCGGGTTCTCCTCGTCGAAGAACTCGATGGTGAAGGCGGTGCGTCCGCCGGCCGGGGAGCCCTGGCCCGGCCCGGCCCGCTGCATGCCCGCCGCTCGCAGCCGTTCCTCCAGGGCCGCGTGACGTCGGCTGCCGAAGCGCAGACCCAGCCCGTTCTCCGAGTCGCTCTGCGTGCCGTCCTCGTGCTTGCTGCCTGGGGGGCGGGAGGGGGACACGTCCGGGGGGTGAACGCAGGGAGGGCAGGGGAGGAGCACGCAGGAGGCCAGCAGACGCGCCGCCCGTGAGCTGTACCTGCGGCCCGCCACGACCAGACGACCCAGATGGGCCCCGCAGTGTGCAGGGAGAGCACAGAGCGTCTGGTCTTTCTCCTTGTAGGACTGCATGGCAGTCAGAGGGGTTTAGTTCAGACCTAGTGCCACGGCTACAGGGCAGCTGGTCTTCAGCTCTGGCAGCTCTGGTCAGAGACGACGTCCCAGCTGTGGGGGGAGGTGGGAGTCGCCCCACACTGGACACTGGACACGCAGAGGCCCCACAGACAAAAGGGCCCTTCTGAGGCAGACAGCACGCTCTTTGAATGAGGGGTTGCCTCATCCTGTGACTCATCTTCTCAATCTAGTGCCGTCTCTCCCAAACAAACAAACGTGAGCACGCCCACCAACACCCAGAAATGCTTCACGGAGCCTGACAGTAACGTGGTAATGCTTAGTGATGTCTGAAGGGAGCCTTAAGCATGCGATCATCATAAATGTTCAGGCATTTATTTATGAAATTACAAGAGGGCCCTCCTGCTGCAAAGTGAAGCACAAACATGGAGGTCCTAACACAAACATGGAGGTCCTAACACAAACATGGAGGTCCTAACACAAACATGGAGGTCCTAGCACAAACATGGAGGTCCTAACACAAACATGGAGGTCCTAGCACAGAAAAACATCTCAAACGTCCAGTGAAAAAGGAACAACTACATCATCTCTCTTACTTCCTTAGGCGTTTTCAAACTTCTCCTTGTCAAAAAAAAAAGCCAGTGTGAAAGTGGAGCCCTGCACAGGGTGGTCACGTGAGAGGGACATAGACAGTGCTGCTGATCACGTGAGAGGGGGCAATGAGTGTTAGGAGAAGAGGGTTTAAAGAACGCAAAGTCACTGTTAAATCCCACAGGAGACACAGAGACGATTCTGACAGTTCACAACTGCTCTGCTCATCTTGACAGCCAGCACGTCTCAGATGTCTGAGGTGTACATCTCACAACAACACCTAGACTTCTCACGTTCAAAGGTTCATTACACATCAGCACATCTTGAGTTTGCAAAAGATGATGATGTGATAAACATTAAACTGGAAGTCTTTGTTTTATTTTTTACCACATATTGACTGAAGACTCCAGCAGGAGAGCTAACAGCTACACCAATGCAGATTCAGACAACACTTTGCAAACCATCTTATTACTGTGCTGAATAAACCTAGCTAGCTCTTTTGAATTTTACAAAAGAGCCAGCCAGCTCAGAGAGAGAGAGAGAGAGAAAGAGAGAGAAAGAGAGAGAGAGAAAGAGAGAGAGAGAATGAATGCTACTAGAATACGTAGTACGAGTCCCAGCTCCTCTGTGCAGTTCAGAGCTCACTTTGGCTTAAAGGCTCATGAGAGCAACTCCAACTCCATACTGCAGACACCACGAGCAAAACCAGAGGACACGAGCAAACAAGCCGGAGAAAGACGTGACCTCCACGACCTCCACACAAACAAGGCTGCATCTTCAGCCTGGGAGGCAGCATGGGCTCAAAGCTACGATATCTAGCCAGCTGCCATGGCTAACTTAAGAGCAACAGTGCATGCGCTTCATATGTCATCATTAGTGGCCAAAACGTAAAAGACCTGTAGCTGCTCACCTTTCAGCCTCTTGAGGTGGACGGGGACGTCACTCTTAATGCTCTTGCTGTCCTCCTCCGTGGACTGCCGTCTGACCTGTGGCGGGTCGTTGTGGGCCAGCCAGTCGGCCACCTTGCTCTCCGAGGCCATGATGGCGGCCTGCAGGGTGCTGAGCTCTTTGCCCCCGGCCTGAGGCTTCTTGGGCCTTGGGCGGGACACGTGATCCTTGATGGTGACCTTTCCGGGCGCGGTGCTGTCGAACTCGATGGTGAAGGAGGTGTTGGCCTGTGCGGCAGCGCCCCCTGCTGGGGGTCTGGTGGCCGCCTGGCCCTCCGTGTCCTTAGTGGGGACCTCGTGGATGCTACTCTCTGCCATGTGGCCGTCTTTGCTGGGGATCTCGAAGTAGCTGGGCTCACAGCCTAGCGGGCCAAGGCCATTCTCCTTGGCCTTCTCCACCCGCCTGGCCTCCGACTTGCTGTCTGTGGGGCCCACATGGAGTCAGAAAATGAAGATTAGGCTCTTAGGGGTTAAAGGTTAAAGGCTCTGAAGGAATTAACACAGCTAGCTTTGAGCATCAGACCATTAATCTGGATAACTGTCTGGTGGAGACAACACATGGTTTAGTCCTCATAATTCCATTCATTACATTTGACATCAGTTAGTGGGGCACCTAATGACAGCCAGTTGGAACACTTCATTATTAATGTTTATGTAACTCAATTTGTTGGTAACAGATGCTCTAGAAATCAAGCCCCATTCATACGGCCATCGTTACTGGGCAAATGTGCTATGACACGTTTTACTGATTTTTTATCCAGACAGTAGAATCAGCTCTCTGCACTCCAGGAAAATATCACACAGCAATGCACACTGCACTTAAGCAAAGGTAACAGTTATCACACATTTGTCTGAGGTTTTCTTAGACAAATAAGTAAAATAATATAAGAATAATAAGTTCTAAGTTTTTGTCTAAAGATTTCACAATATAAGAGTAATTGAGCATATCTTCTAGTACATAGATAATGGTAGTGTGTCTTATTTGAAAAAATAACGCCTTCATTTTCCAGAGAATTGTGATCTCTTCAATGGAAAGAGAAAAAGAGAAGTGAGTAATACTGAAACTTTGGCAACTTAGGAAATTTAATTTAATTTAGATCTCCGATCTGTAGTGGTGGAGACCATTTAAACATCTCATCAACCTACTAATTACTGTTACAAGTATCTCAAATACATTATTACATTTTTTCAACTTGTTATTAGAAGCAGTTCTTTAAAGCGTCCTAACTTCATAGCAATTTAAAGTCTCATTTAAATAAATCTTCCATTTCCTCTTCTTTCAAGCATGTAGCCACCTTGTTTTAAAACAAATCAGAAAAACGACCCAGTCATCCTGTCCTTACGCTAACATCATCATGTTACACAAACAACTTGATTAGCGTGGTTTTCAAACTTGAGTTTGCACAGTTCCAACGACACGAAACAAAACGTCGAGATGTCCAGGCCAACGGTAAGTAGCAGACCTGTCAGTGTGAACACGAGAACAATCCCTCCTGGACATGTTCAAAATCAAAACCTACCTACATTCCAGCTCATCCGTAAAGACCCAGAGTGAGAATACTCACAAGTAAGGCATGAGGGGTTTCTTTTGGAAGAGGCAAAGCGGTCAGGTGTCATAGACGTGAATGTGAAAACCCTCGGGTGACTAAATCCCCGGAGTGAGGTGGGCGTGGCCTGTTACAACACAGTCTATTCAGAGTTCCTGTTCCCTCCGCCCCTCTTTCCCTCCTAGATACTCCACTACCTTCCACTGAGGAACGGCCTTCACCAGAGGCTATAAATAACAGTGGGAGAGGCGCTTTGAAGAGGGGAACTGTTGCATGACAGTCTCTCTCTCTCTCTCTCTCTCTCTCTCTCTCTCTCTCTCTCTCTCTCTCTCTCTCTCTCTCTCTCTACTCTGATTTAGTGTGTCTGTGGAGAATAGTGCTGATTCATATAAAGCTGCTCAGTCACACGCTCATCTTCTCTGGCGGTGAGCAAAAATAGGACAATGCCAGTCAAACGATGGCAGTCCATCATAGTCCCTGACAGGTACGTTTACCTGATATTACCTCAGTAACACAGAGGGGCCACCGGCTGAGTCCATATTTATTGTATTTAATGCTTTCCCCGACAAACAGGCTACTGTCCAGAATGCATTTAAATGAGAGGCACTCAAAAGCTTAGATGCTCTCACATGTCTGGACCCTGAATGAGATCATGGTGAATCTTAAGAGAAACATACATTTATAAAATGATACACTTAGAAATATGCTTGTTTTTCACTAGGGAGAGGAAGTGGGTGATGACTATTCTCCTCTCTTACTCACAGACACTTAGAACATCCAGATCACAGTTAACCCACAGAATACTGTCATCCCATTTAATACAACAACCCACAGAACAAAAACAACCTACAGAACACTGTGAATGCAGTCAACCCATAGGACACACTCAACACACATGAAAAACACACTCAACTATGCAGCATCACAAACATGAATCAACGCCTCCACATGCTTCGAAGGCCATGTTACGCTCTTTGTTTCAGACCACAGGAAGAAAAGCAAAAGCTTGACAATAATAGGTTCATCCAGAATCCTAGGACACAAACACAAGTAGCGTACCACACCATAGCCCACTGCTGGACACAGACACCACACCATAGCCCACTGCTGGACACAAACACCACACCATAGCCCACTGCTGGACACAAACACCACACCATAGCCCACTTTTGGACACAAACACCACACCATAGCCCACTTTTGGACACAAACACCACACCATAGCCCACTTTTGGACACAAACACCACACCATAGCCTAGGCCTGGGCGATATGTCGAGATTTTGAGAAATATCGATATATTTTCATACGAGATATAAGATGAGACAATATCGTTATATCGATATAGTCTATGTCGCGTTAGTTACACGTGTTATGGGTTGCGTACGAAACCGCTTACTTCCATACTGAATAGTCAGTGTTGTGCCAGTTCACAGCTTTTCTGAACTAGTTCAAGTTCAGTTCATACATGCTCAAAGTCAACAGTTCACGTTCAAAGTTCACAATTTTAATTATGAAATAGTTCAAAGTTCAGTTCATTTTACTTTTTTCGTGAGATATTCAAATGCTTTTTTTCACGATTTGGCTGTTGCGCAATCAAGGGGCGGACACAAATGCGAAGTAGATAGTACAATCTCATTCGATTTTATTTCACATCTTACATTTGCAGACGACACGCGAGTGGACCGCGAATGACGTGGCATGATGAATAGAGAACTAACGCTTAATATACTAAAAGGCAGCGGAAATGACAAGGGCACAAAACTAGACCAAACAAGAGTACAACTAATTGTTACATACACCGACATGAACAAACACACGGGAAGCAAGTAACGGCCATACATGAACATGAAGACTAACAGAACATACATGTATTGCCAGGCACGATACCACGTTAGAGAACACAGAGACCAAACATGAACTGAAAACCTAAAACACTACGAACCTGAAAATGGAACAGAGACTTTAACCACACACAAACACGAAGCTAATCAAAACCACGAATCACAGATAAGGCGTGAATACGGCCGTGCACATCCAACTAGGAAATAAAGAAACGACAGTGATCCCCGAAGGTATAGTCTGGACATAGGCTATATATACACACCAACTAGGAGATAAAGAAACGACAATGATCCCCGAAGGTATAGTCTTTACATAGGCAATACAAACACACACACACATTTGTAAAATAAGACGAGCTAACACGGAACAACTGAAACAGAGGGGCATGACAAGAACAAGGAAAACATAAAAACGACGAGACTAGAAGGGGCGGAGCCAGACGTGACAACTACAAGCTAGAAATCACTATACGTACTATACGTGCTATGCCTACCCCGCTCTGCTGCAATTCATCACGGGTAACGTCGTGCGGAAGCCAGTATGTTATTAACTAGCCAGTATGTTAACTATTCTCAGCCGGACACTACGTTGCCCACAATGCATTGCGCACACAACGTCAAAACCATTTGTCTGGTGATACATGATTTAAGTGGCACCAGCGAGGGATGAACTTTCTCTCATTGCATTTCAAAAGAGAAAACAGATGTCACTCAGTTTTCAATGGAAAACAAATTCCAACGTTCATTTACAGCAGTGGTTCTCAAACTTTTTCAATAATTCCCCACCTCAGAAGATGGGGAAATTCTATGCCCCACCACCAAAATGGCGCGCCCCACACTTTGAGAAACGTTGATTTACAGTGATGTCTACCGTTCATGACACAACGTGAACTAATTCACGTTCAAGTTATTAAAAAATGTGTTGCGTTCAGTTCAACGAACACAATGAGCGTGTTCAATGAACGCATGAATGATGCACAACACTATGAATAGTGAATTTACTTGAGTTTCTTTTTTAACAACTTCCGCCCTGCCCCGCCTCTCTTCCTCGCTCAAATCATTTGGGACGTAGATTTGACTTATTACTGCCTCTTTGTTATTACCTTTTGGGAAGAAAAAATATCGAGATATATATCGTATATCGCCATTCATCTTAAAAATATCGAGATATTATTTTTGCTCCATATCGCCCAGCCTTACCATAGCCCACTTTTGGACACAAACACCACACCATAGCCCACTGCTGGACACAAACACCACACCATAGCCCACTGCTGGACACAAACACCACACCATAGCCCACTGCTGGACACAAACACCACACCATAGCCCACTGCTGGACACAAACACCACACCATAGCCCACTGCTGGACACAAACACCACACCATAGCCCACTGCTGGACACAAACACCACACCATAGCCCACTGCTGGACACAGACACCACACCATAGCCCACTTTTGGACACAAACACCACACCATAGCCCACTGCTGGACACAAACACCACACCATAGCCCACTGCTGGACACAAACACCACACCATAGCCCACTTTTGGACACAAACACCACACCATAGCCCACTTTTGGACACAAACACCACACCATAGCCCACTGCTGGACACAAACACCACACCATAGCCCACTGCTGGACACAAACACCACACCATAGCCCACTGCTGGACACAAACACCACACCATAGCCCACTGCTGGACACAGCTCCCTGTGTCCACATTATAACACATCACAATTCTCACTGCCACGGTTCATACATACATGCACAACAGAATTTAATTGTTTAAATAAATATTCTGTGTTAGTTTTGTTTCTCCCTCTCTCTCCCTCTCTCTCTTCACTCTCTTTCCCCCCTCCCTCTCTCTCTCTCTCTCTCTCTCTCTCTCTCTATTGAAGTCAGGGTGTCTTTTGTCCAGTGACTGTAGCTCACACACTGTGGAAGATCCAGTCATGGCATGAGGCCCAGTAATATTCAATCTTACTCCTGCATGGGACCAGGTAACATGATGACAGGGTCCTGGACCCAAACACAGCCCAGCCTGCCTGGTTTATGTGGTAACCCTGGCTGGAACCATGCTGGGAGCCTGACAGGTCTAAAACTGCTTTATTTTTGACAAATAAGCCCTGTGGAGGGTTTGAAGTTGTACAATGATGTTGTAGAATTGTACTTAAACTGTACCTTTTCTATCATTAAAAGTCATGTGGTGTATGGGCAAAGTGCTCAAAAAGCATAATTAATTGTGCCACGCCTAGCTCCACCCCTCCTGTCAATCTTGTCCTGGTTTTCATGTTTAGCCCCTCCCCTTC
This sequence comes from Brachyhypopomus gauderio, assembly GCF_052324685.1. Lineage (NCBI taxonomy): Eukaryota > Metazoa > Chordata > Actinopteri > Gymnotiformes > Hypopomidae > Brachyhypopomus > Brachyhypopomus gauderio. The sequence continues at coordinate 1,318,394 of NC_135225.1, read as the reverse complement.
TGTCTGTCTATAAGTTCCTTGTTTTCCATGTGCTTTTGTTATCATTCTGGTTGCCACACCCTTATCGTTTGTAGCCCCACCCTTTATTTATTATGTTCAGCTGTTCCTAGTGTGGTTTATCATTTGGTCAGTGTATATATATCCCTACTGTTCAGGTCTTGTTTAGTGTTCAGGTCTTGTTCACGGATCATTTGGTTTACTACAGTCTGTTTGCATGTGATACTCTTAACCTGTGTGTGTTGCGTCAACCTGTAAGTTGTCTTTCTCTACAGTTTAGTTATTCAGTTTATTCTGCCTTCTGTTTGTTCTGTTTGTCTAATAAGACTCTCCCTGTTGGCTATACTATGTTGGAATGTTTAAATGACTTCCTATGGTTTTGGCCTAAATAAATGTTGCTTTACGCCTCTAAATCGCTCAGCACCTTTGGTATTACAAACTATCATAAAAGATTAACATTTATAATATATCTGACGCCAGATTAGGTTACCGTGCAAAATCGACTGTCATTCTGAAAATAATAAATCAAGCAATAATGACCTGTCAATGTATTAGATCTGCTGGAGTATGAAAATTGTTGAGAATTGAGAGAAAATGGAAGCCTCACCTGTCCCAGAAGTCTCCTGTTTTTTCCCAGGTACTTTATTCTCCTGTTTAAATGAGTTCTCATCATCAGCGTCTCCGTCGCCCCACCAAGATGGCTGTCCATACAACGGTGTCCCTCTGTGCAGTGCAGCAAGGTCCCCTACAAGACCAAACACAGGCCATTACCAACCTAGTTAGTATATCTGGGCTGTATGTGACTTTCAACTATCATTTGGTCTTAAACACATCCCAAACATCTTTAGTCATTTTTCTCTCTCCTGATCTATGATTGATTATCTACCTAAATCAAATGCTGCACTTTGACAAAAGAAGGTCAAACATTAAACTGCAAATTGGGGGTTGGTGAGATCGGATTTCACCAAAGTTTTTACCATTTTGACCACTGTCACCAGACCAAGTTTTTGAGTTTCATTTGTGAAATGAACTTCCATCACATTCAGAAATAGGGCCGCACTAGACTCGTCACTGGGGATTCAACAACACTTTAAGCACTTGGGATTCTTCCAGAATGGCTGATCTAACACAAGCAGAGCTTAGACACAGTTGGACAAGAGGGTTCAGCTTTAGCCTGTGATACAATACAGGCCACTATAAATGATTAAACACTGCACGTTTAATACTGCACATTTACATTCCTCTTCTAGGCACTGGAGCCTTTTTAAAGGCTGTATTTAGTGCATTTATTTTGACCGTGGATGTCACTGGAGAGAGAAGGTCGGCAGTATTCAAGCTCAAGGCTGACAGTTACCAGGCTAAAATAACCAGGTGGCACTGGCACCATGATGCTTAGAGAACCAGAGCCATGGGGGTGGGGGGGTCTGTCACTGCCGTGCTATTACCCACCCAGCACCCCACCACAGCCCTGGGCCACACTCATAATTACTTAGGTTTAAATATATAGTCAATGAAACTAACTTAGCAGGCCTTGGTGGGAAGCATGTTGGCTACAGAAGCCTGATGTAATGTGGGCTGCAGCTACACGCTTGGGTTCCTGCTGTTGGACATCAGAACATTACAGTACAGCCTCATATGAACACAGCCAACATCCCGTTTCTAATTAATACTGGGTAGCCTGAGTGATTGTGCAGAGATCATTCATCTGGAGTGACATCAACAGCATCAGCCTTTAAAAGGGTTCAAATGTCATCGTCGGACATTCCACTGGTGGCACTGTCATGTAAAGGTCATTGTGCATGCAAAGTAGCCAAACAGAAGAACACGTTTCTTCATGGCTTAAGATTTCATTCTGGTCCATGAGTGATTTCTTATGTTTTTAGTGCAATGCTCGACACTGAAACATCCAGTATTGCATTTACACTTACAGCTGGACTCAAAGTAGCAGTAGCTGTCAGTGTGACGATTGGTGTTGATTCAAGCTTGTGTGTGCTCACTCAGTGCTGGAGTGTTTGCAGTGAAGCCCTCATGTCTGTTGTGCAGTGCAGCAGTGCGGTGATTAATGGAGCTTTAATGATGCCTGACATGTTTCCAGAACCCTCACCCCCACACTGGTGGTCTATTCCAGAACCCTCACCCCCACTCTGGTGGTCTATTCCAGAGCCCACACCCCCACTCTGGTGGTCTATTCCAGAACCCTCACCCCCACTCTGATGGTCTGTTCCAGAACCCTCACCCCCACTCTGGTGGTCTATTCCAGAACCCTCACCCCCACTCTGGTGGTCTATTCCAGAACCCTCACCCCCACTCTGATGGTCTATTCCAGAGCCCACATCCCCACTCTGATGGTCTATTCCAGAGCCCACACCCCCACTCTGGTGGTCTATTCCAGAACCCTACACCCCCACTCTGATGGTCTATTCCAGCACCCCCACCCCCACTCTGATGGTCTATTCCAGAGCCCACACGTCCAATCTTAACACACATATATTAATATGTACTTAATATAAATTACTACTTTGCCCACTGTTCATCTACTTAAAAATATTCTACTGCATGTGTGGTCCATTTTATAATATCTGTTTCATTACAAAAATGATCCCAGCTTTAATAGTTGAACATATCGCCCATCCCTGGTTGAAACTGTCAACATGTAAGAGAAGAAAAATTGGTAGAAGAAAGAGTAAGAGATTGGTCGAAGAAAAGCTACTGAGGACATACAGATGTAGAAACTCTGTAAGAGATGTTATAATGTGGTTCATAAAGTATAGAATTATCTCTGACGGCACAGCCCACTTGGTCCAGAATGAAGTCTTCACATCCAGAAAAGCCCTGAAGATTTAGGAGTACATTGATACAATAAAGCACTCAGCCGGCTTTCACCTGGCATTTTGTCGTCAGCCTTGCTGGGTTCTGAGGGCCTGGCTGTGGGCTCCTGGACCGGTTCTGTAGCCTTGACCCCGCTGGCTTGGGTAGGAGACCTGGGTGTTTTAGGCTCTGTGCATGGCTTCTGTCCCAGCTGGAGCTGGCTGGTGAACTTCTCATGCTGACAGAGAGACAGGAAGAACGCGTTCAGAGGCAGGAGACGCCGCCAGCCGTCATTAGTCATGGAAGTGCAAACATTAGGGCTGTTTGCCCAAAATGCAGAGAACGCTAGTAGTTTGACCCCAACATGAAAGACTTTGGGTTATAGACACAATTAGAGGACCAAACAATCGGGGTTATTTAAAAATGAGATATTTACTACTGAACAGAGTTCATGAATATTGTACCTGCCGGGAAAGATTTGCTGAATTGTATATTTGCAGGTAAATTATGGCACGTTACCTTAAGAGCTTCCTCAGGAACATGCAGCTCACCCCGGACCACAGTGAACAGGTTGGTATGTGAGACAGGTTAAGGATAAAGAACAACTGATATATAATGATGTTGATATTGTGCAAACACATACACACACATGCACACATAACAAGAGTAGACATTCACATCAAATAAAACGGCAGACACAAGATTTGTTCAGTGTAAGATGAAGTGACATCAGGCATTAGGAGAAGGATATCATATCCAAACCTCAGTTTATCATCAATCTTCAGCGTGATGTACATCTGCTCCTGGATTCGGACATCGTTCACAAATGTCTGAAAGCAGACAGACCTTGTCTAAATACACTGCTCAAACAAAATAAAAAGAACTCTAAAATAATACATCTTAGATCTCAATGAATAAAATATTCCAGATGAAAATCGTACTTATTACATAGTGGAATGGGTTGAGAACAAAATAGCAAAAATGATCAATGTAAATCAGTATTATTATCCCACGGAGGTCTGGATTTGAAATCCTACTCAAAATCAAAGTGGAAAATCAAATGACAGGCTGATCCAACAGACAAGTTAAAATTAGTCTCAGTAGTGTGTGTGGCCTCCACGTGCCTGTTTAACCTCCCTACAACACCTGGGCTCCTGATGAGACCTCCCTACAACACCTGGGCTCCTGATGAGACCTCCCTACAACACCTGGGCTCCTGATGAGGTGACAAATGTTCACCTGAGGAATCTCCTCCCAGACCTGGATTAAAGTGTCAGTCAACTCCTGAACAGTCTGTGGTGCAACGTGGCGTTGGTGGATGATGTCCCAGATGTGCTCGATTGGATTCAGGTCTGGGAAACGGGCAGACCGGTCCATAGTATCAGTGTCTTCATCATACAGGAACTGCTGACACACTTCAGCCACATGAGGCCTAGCATTGTCATCAGAAGGAACCCAGGGCCCACTGCACCAGCATATTGTCTCACAGTGGGTCTGAGGATCTCATCCTGGTACCTAATGGCAGTCAGGGTACATCTAGCTAGCACATGGAGGTCTGTGCAGCCCTCCAAAGAAATGCCTCCCCACACCATTACTGACCCACTGCCAAACTGGTCATGCTGGAGGATGTTGCAGGCAGCAGAACGTTCTCCACGACGTCTCCAGACTCTGTCACACGTGCTCAGTGTGAACCTGCTCTCATCCGTGAAGAGCACAGGGCACCAATGGCGAATCTGCCATTCTTGGTGTTCTCTGGCAAATGCCAGTCGCCCTGCACGGTGTTGGGCTGTAAACACAAGTCCCACTTGTGGACGTCGGGTCCTCATACCACCCTCATGGAGTCTGTTTCTGACCGGTTGAGCAGAAACATAGATATTAGTGTCCTGGAGGTCATTTTGCAGGGCTCTGGCACTGCTCCTCCTGTTCCTCCTTACACAAAGGAGGAGTTAGTGGTCCTGCTGCTGGGGTGTTGCCCTCCTACGGCCCCCTCCATGTCTCCTGGTGTACTGACCTGTCTCCTGGTACCTGCTCCATGCTCTGGCCACTGTGCTGACAGAGACAGCAAACCTTCTAGTCAAAGCTCACATTGATGTGCCATCCTGGATGAGCTGCACTACCTGAGAAACGTTTGGGTTGTAGACACCGCCTCATGCTACCTCTGACAAAACTGACAAAATGCAAAAGTGACCAAAACATCAGCCAGAAAGGATGAGAACAGAGAAAAGGTCTGTGGTCACCACCTGCAGAACCTCCTTTATAGGGGGGGTCTTGCTAATTGCCTCTCATTTCTACCTGTTGTCTGTTCCATTTGCACAACAGCGGGTAAATTTGATTCACAATCAGTGTTGCTTCCTGTGTTTGACTTGGAGTTACACTGTGTTGTTTACGTGTTTCCTGTATTTTTTGAGTAGTGTAGATTCATTACTCAACACTCCTACCAATTCATATAGACCTGTGACCTCTACAGTAGGTCACGATGAGAGAATCTCTGATGGTTCACATGTATGCATGTCTCAAGAGATGCTGTAAGTTCCACCAAAGATGAAAAAGCGTTTTCTCTTGTCCTGATGATTGTCCTGCTGATGGTTACCAAATGAAGTCAGTATCAATAGATCTGAGACAACACCCGATCCAAGGCTAAACATCACAGGTCAAAAACTGGACTGGAGCTCAGAAATAAAGGCTTGTCTCCAGTATCGTTTGCTCTACAGTTGTTAAAAACCGCACTTAAAATCTTTTTTGACATGACTTATCCTGGTCATGATTTCTACAAAGCACCGACAAACCTAAACATGCTATCACAAACAGCATAAAGTCATTAAGTCTTCAGTCCTTCTGCATGTGAATGTGCGTGTGTGTGTGTGTTGGCCGTCTAAGAGCTGAAGTCTGTTCTGTCTCAAATAACACACACTCCCTCGAGGGGATGAAGAATCTCACCAACTGAGCCCTTTCATGACAGCTCAGTTTAAAGTTTCCTCTGAAAAGCTGAGCATGTCATTCTTTTCCCCACATCTAAAGTGTAAGGGGAAAAACATCAGAGTGGGGGTGAGGGTTCTGGAATATACCATCAGAGTGGGGGTGAGGGTTCTGGAATAGACCATCAGAGTAGGGGTGTAGGCTCTGGAATAGACCACCAGAGTGGGGGTGAGGGTTCTGGAATAGACCATCAGAGTAGGGGTGGGGGTTCTGGAATAGACCATCAGAGTGGGGGTGGGGGTTCTGGAATAGACCACCAGAGTAGGGGTGGGGGTTCTGGAATAGACCACCAGAGTAGGGGTGGGGGTTCTGGAATAGACCATCAGAGTGGGGGTGAGGGCTCTGGAATAGACCATCAGAGTGGGGGTGAGGGCTCTGGAATAGACCACCAGAGTGGGGGTGGGGGTTCTGGAATAGACCACCAGAGTAGGGGTGGGGGTTCTGGAATAGACCACCAGAGTGGGGGTGAGGGTTCTGGAATAGACTACCAGAGTGGGGGTGAGGGTTCTGGAATAGACCATCAGAGTGGGGGTGAGGGTTCTGGAATAGACCACCAGAGTGGGGGTGAGGGTTCTGGAATAGACCATCAGAGTGGGGGTGTGGGTTCTGGAATAGACCACCAGAGTAGGGGTGGGGGTTCTGGAATAGACCATCAGAGTGGGGGTGAGGGCTCTGGAATAGACCACCAGAGTGGGGGTGGGGGCTCTGGAATAGACCACCAGTGTGGGGGTGAGGGCTCTGGAATAGACCACCAGAGTGGGGAAGAGGGCTCTGGAATAGACCACCAGTGTGGGGGTGGGGGTTCTGGAATAGACCATCAGAGTAGGGGTGGGGGTTCTGGAATAGACCACCAGAGTAGGGGTGGGGGTTCTGGAATAGACCATCAGAGTGGGGGTGGGGGTTCTGGAATAGACCATCAGAGTGGGGGTGGGGGTTCTGGAATAGACCACCAGAGTAGGGGTGGGGGTTCTGGAATAGACCACCAGAGTGGGGGTGGGGGTTCTGGAATAGACCACCAGAGTGGGGGTGTGGGTTCTGGAATAGACCACCAGAGTAGGGGTGGGGGTTCTGGAATAGACCATCAGAGTGGGGGTGTGGGTTCTGGAATAGACCACCAGAGTGGGGGTGAGGGCTCTGGAATAGACCACCAGAGTGGGGGTGGGGGTTCTGGAATAGACCACCAGAGTAGGGGTGGGGGTTCTGGAATAGACCACCAGAGTGGGGGTGGGGGTTCTGGAATAGACCACCAGAGTGGGGGTGTGGGCTCTGGAATAGACCACCAGTGTGGGGGGGAGGGTTCTGGAATAGACCACTAGAGTGGGGGTGAGGGTTCTGGAATAGACCACCAGTGTGGGGGTGTGGGCTCTGGAATAGACCACCAGTGTGGGGGTGTGGAAGGTGTTGATTCATGATTAACATATTGAGGTTGGGCTTCAACCCAAATGACACAAGAAACATGGAGTCTCTGTTTCATTTAATAACAAACAAGCAGAACGGACAACAGAAACATGGCCGAACAAAACACAAGGAGCCTTTTTATGGACCAACTGTGGTTCAGAAAATGATTTAATTTCTGTTCTGGAATGTTTCCTGTCACAAGTGGGCAGGAAGAGCAATACCAAAGAATGACCTAACAGGAAGAGCTTTGAGTCCGACTTCCTGTTTTAGACACTGACACACTAAGCTGTTTCTACTGACCTCAGGCATAGGGAGACTCACTAACAATAACATATGACTCAGAATATAACAACATTCACCACTGGGTTTAAGAACGGCAAGATTTCTTACATGTCTTAAACAGCATTTACATGTAAATGGTACAAATCTGTACCAGTACTGAAGTAAGGGAAACACGTGTTCATATTCACTGAACATATTTTTTAAAATCAATTAGACCGGTGTCGGCCAGAGGAGGATGGGTTTCCCCCCTGAGTCTTGGTTCCTCTCAAGGTTTCTTCCTCATGCAAAAAACTAGGGAGTTTTTCCTTGCCACTGTCGCCTTTGGCTTGCTCACTGGGGGCTAGGACTCGGCACTTGTAAAGCTGCTTTGTGACAACAACTGTTGTAAAAAGCGCTATATAAATAAAATTTGATTGATTGATTGATTGATAGAACAACGACAACACTGCAGTTTATAAAGTGAGACCACACCTGAGAGGGTAAAAGGACTGATGGTCACCACAGGAGAGGCGCTTTAAAACAGGAGATAACGTGAGTGACCGAGCGTGTTGGTCTGGGTCCACTCACCCCGTTTAGACTCCCCAAGTCCTTCACCTTGTGCTCATCACTGGAAGACTCGTAGTTGATCACAGCGTGCTGCTTGTCTACACTGCGGGACTGTATTCACCCACACACACACACACACACACACACACACACACATACACACACACAGAGGATGAGTTAGGGAACAGGGGAGGGTTTTTTGCTACCTTTAAATGTACGATGTACAATAAATTTACTTTGGCAACAGTTTCATAGTTATGGCAAACAGCCTGACATTGTTCCAACGGGAGGTTGTCTATAAAACATCTACCACTGTTTCCAATACATCACAGATCCTCTCCTATTACTGGTAGGATTATGGATCTGACTGTGGAGTTGGTGGGGGACCGTTAGCCAAACAAGTGCTTAATGACTGATGAGAATCTCCACTCTGGAGAAGCACACAGGCACACTGAGCGGCCCGCTGATCCTCAGCTGCTCATTAGGATGGTGATTTAGTCAAACAAGATAAAAGGTTCCACAAGACCCATAAAAGCACTGACGCAGTCCACAGGGACCACGGCCATCAGCGGGACGGCCAGCTATAATGCCAGCAATAAAAAATAAAAAAACAGACAAAACAGGGGATGGCCCACATAACAGAACGTCAAAAACATATCCAAAAACTTGTAAACACCTCAGAAGAGAAGTGTGGCATATCGAAGTAAACGGTCTTTACTTTAATAAAGTGCACAATAAACTGAATGCAATACAGAGAGGTAGAGAGAGAGAGTGGAGAAGACAGTTCAGACGATGTGATTTATAAGCCATATTTAAAAAGATTATAAATTTTCTTAGAATATAACAGAATTAGCGTTATAATATCGGAGCAGTACGATTTTTCCTTGTCTCAACACTAGACAGCTACAAGCTTCACATCAGCTCAAAGAATTCTTACATGTAACGAGACTACCGGTCAGACCACGTGAAAAATACATCAAGTAATAAAGTGTTTTGTAAAAGCAATTACACGAATGAGCAACTGACGTTTAAACGCCTCAACCCTCCCAACCAAAAACTGGTTCTCAGATTCTGAGGCGACTGGCTGGAGGGGGGGGGGGGGGGGAGGGGCGCGTTTGAAACACAACAAGGCTTTGTTCACGTCTGCTACACGCTAGCGCCTGACATCCAAGAGCAGTCCCTGTGTTCATGAAGATACCGCAACAAATCCTCAAAAACAAGAAATCCCTACATTTTAAAATCAGAGAATCTGGGGCGGGGTAAAACATCTAGAATGTCTGCTGAAGGCTAATAGACTATAACAGACTAAATATGCCTGCATGCTGCAGAGTCCCAACTGTCTGGGCCGCGATAAAGGAGAGAGAGAGAGGTGCTGTGTTCGGGGGTTTTTAGCACACATTGTGCTCCGCTATATGTATGACTGAGGAAGCAACTGTGTCCTGCAGGGGGCCAACCAGATCTTTATTAGCAACACAAGAAAACAACACATGCTGATGCTAGCATTTTTTTAAAAAGAGCACAGTATGGTGAGAATGAGAGTCAAACTGGCCCGTTAAACTGCCTAGAAGAAGCAGCGAGATGGAGAAACCCAGAATCATCCCAGTGTTTAGCAGCTGGTGGAAATAGCAACAGCCTAATGCCATATCACCCATTTTAGGACTGTCCTTGATATAATGGCTCTAAACCATGAGGTCGAATGTAAAAAACACTGCTACACCACACTTCCCTTTGGCAGGGGAGCGGTTTACGCACTCATAGCATCGGACACTTAACAAATCTAAAAGTAACCGGTGAGCTAGTTGTTCCACTTTCTATTAATATAGCACCACGACGAACATGCACACTCTGACAGTGTCAAACCGAACCAGTCGCTTTACTTGGCAGAAATAATTCATGTACGCATCTCTTCCGTTGCCAACCGTGAGTCTTCAGATGGAATAAAGCTCACAAATAACAAAACTAAGGATACCACCATGGTTCTGAGCACTGAGGCGTTCTGCTGGGCAATTCAGTCAGTTTTACATTCAGCAGAAATTCAAAATTCAAAAAGTGTATGCTAAACAAAACACCGGGTTCGTAGAGTTCATGAAAACCGACGAGCTTCAAGACGTCATGAGCAGTGACGGTTTTCTGGCAGATGTTAGCAGGTCGACCTCTGCTGAAACGCCGGGATCAGAAGGAGCCCGTGACGGGCGGAGTGTGGGGGCGGCCGGCGGCTGACCTGCAACATGAGCTCACAGTCGTCGCGACCCACGAAGATCATCTCGCGGGGCAGACGGTGGCGTGTGCCCCCACAGCTCACCAGGAACCAGGACGTGAGGCTCATTTCTGCTCTCCACTCTCACTCCAGCCCCTACGTCATCCTGACCGAGACAGACAGAGAGAGGAAGAGGGAGAGATGGAGGGAGGGGAATAGAGAGAGAGGAAGACAGGGGAGAGAAAGAGAAATAAATAAAAGGGTGTAAAAAGCCATTAGGTCAAAAGATTGAAATCAGCATAGAATTATGTCATTTCAAACAACAAATTCGTTTTAGGATTGTACGGCGTGAATATAATAGCAGGTCTTCTCTTTGAGAACATTGGGAGATTGTTACTGTCATTCCAAAGGATCATGTTTAAGTTTGAATTTTCAAAGAGGGCGAGTGGGCGGAGAAATGGGGCGATCCGTTAGACGGCACCGGCGTTTAGAGCGCTCCAGTCCCGTCCGCAGAGGCACAGTGGGAGTGTGCAGAACTCCCTCCTCCTCTGATCACTGCCAGATGCTACAGGAAGTGATGTAAGCTGAACTACACACCCAGCACGTTTTCTCTCTCTCACTCCATCTCTCTCTCATTCCGTCTCTCTCTCCCTGCTCACTCTGCTAAGCTGGACACACTCAGCCGCCCCAGACGCACAGCTGCGAAAGGGAAGAACCATCAAGCAGTGGCTGCTGGCCACACGCTGAACACAGCCCAGACAACCTCAACACCAACCCTCAACACTCTCGCTGTGAAATGGGGTAAACACACAGTCACAAAACCAACGGTTCCTGGCCAACCATCTCTACAGTAAACGCAGTTTCACTGTTTTCACAATTTTACAGTGATCCCACAAAACTAGGACAAACGTGTTTAGGGTGAAACCATAATTCTGGCCATGGGTCAGGAAAACTACTGATTTTTTCCCTCATACAAATCATCAGATGCTCTTGCGTGATCCTGGAGTGCTGGAGAAGGAAACATGTGACCCAGAACCACTCGTCAATGTCACTGAACAATCCAGGACTACACGGCTGCTTTCTCCACGATCCGAGACCCTGAGCTGGGACAGTGGAGGCTCCACCCCCGAGGAGGCTCCACCCCCACCATCCAAAACTCTTTTAATTCTGAATACAATGCAGCACTCAGTGGCGGCCGTGACTTCCATTTGGTGAGATTATAAGGCATGCTTAATAAGCTATTGCTATGACAACATCTGGCCTCATGCTGTGTCCTGGTCTGATTTATGAGCTTCTCATTTGCGGGTGCAGATCCTGAATTAAGCTTCTGCTTAAGACACAGAGTGACATTTCCTGCCCTGCTAGACCCGTCTAATCCTTCAGAAATGATCTGACGTGAGTACTGGATGTGCAGAAAGGACAGTAGAGAGGACAGTAGAGGGGACAGTAGAGGGGACAGTAGAGAGGACAAGCTCACAGCGTAACAACACTGGACTCCACAGAGCTCCTCTTCATCCAGTCAGCTCCTTCCTAACTGGCTCACTCATAAATCCTAACATAACAAGTGTATAAATATGCATGAAAAAAAAGACCCTCTCCTGTTTTTGAATAACAGAAATCTGATGCTGCCTGTGGTTTCAGGAACTGTGAGGTTTTTGGGGTTGGGGGGGGGGGGGGGGGGCACCTCGGCTGACATTAATTAAGGGTGCAGCTTAAAAAGCAAAAAGTGGTTGCATAATGGTGGCCAAGTTCTCTCACGGCATCACAGGAAGGTCGTCCTGTGGAGAACAAACAACGTAGTAGAGGAGCCCTGGTGGAGGAGCAGGGCAACGTCTCCGTCAGTCCTCCCACGGGGGAGTGCCTCAACCTCCCTCCTGACTGTCCTCCTGCACGGTCTCCTGACACTGCAGCTCTGGCAGTGAAGACCCCCTGCCCTGGTGCACCACAGTGGGCTTCAAGACCTGATGTGGAACACGTAAAGGAGGTGTACAACGTGGGGAACTTTAGCTCTGGCCCACGGCTTCAACAGAGACCTCTAATCTGTGGTGGAGCTCCACTTGTGATGTCAAAAGAAGTAAAACGTTTTGCTGTATTCTTCCTTTCACTGGCAGTGCTGTGTGCGGCCCGCCTGTTTTCGTGCCAGCAGACCAATGTGCCTTTTTCAGCGGGTGAAAAAGGGTGATTTTTCCATGTTGGCTGTGAGTTCATCCTCCCCCTCTCAGGGCCTGAAGAGTCGGATTGTTTGGGGCTGACGGCTCTCTGGCAGGAACAGGAAGTGTGGCTCAGACTTCCTCCCATCTGCCCAGTTCATCTCTCCATCTTTATCTGCTTTTCCCAGTTCATCTCTCCATTTTTATCCACTGTCCAGAGGAGTGAGCCAATGACTCACTGACCTTCTCTGTAAAAAGATAAATGATTGGAATCGCTTGCTTTGGTCTAGACCCTCAGTTTAGCATGAGGCCCTCAGCAGATTCCACGTAGCAGAACTCTGAGCTCCACAGCGAGTCACTGCCAGATGATGCAACAGCTGTGTGAGCGACCGCCCCTCGGCCCTGTGACCCCGTGACCCCATCCCTCGCTCCGCCAGCTCTGGCCTGGCCCTCCTCTGCAGACGAGACCAGCTAACTAAGAGCACAGCTGGCCTGGATCAGTAAACGGACTCCCTCAGGAATCACCGTGTCACCTGGAGCTAGGATGTTTAGTACGTTACAATTAATCAGTTACATCTAACCTATTTAAGCCCAGAAAGCCATTTAAATGAGAGAATTAACACTAAAAACACTGATGAAAACTTGCTGTGTTTTTAGTACACAAACCACCTGTATTGTCTTCTCACAGAAGAAAACACTGTCTAATGAAAACTACACGGTTACACCTCATGCACCGATGACTACAGGGGAAACACATGCTCCATAACTTTGCCATCTTGCACACAAACACACGGTCTGACTTCATCTGGATCCTCAGGTTACTCACAGTTGATTAATGCCAGTTGGACATGTGACCTTTCACCTTGTGTGTGTATGCACAACGAGTCAGTACCACCAGTGCTAAGCAAGACAACATCCCCTCTTTCTGTATTCTGCATCACTGTGACTAAGACAAGACAATAATTCTGTTATTACTGCTGCAGACACTATTGCTTACTGTCTAGGGAGAGTTCATTCCCCATAGGTGCCACAAAATGCTAAAACAATTGCTTTTTAGTCCAATCTTCTCCACACTTGTCTTGTTATTCAGCAGTAATGTCATCCAAATCACCTGGTCATCACCTCGTCTGCCAGGATGTTTCTGGGGGGGGGGGGGGGGGGGGGGGGGTGAAGCTCCATAAGTCTTTACTGCTCCTCCAGGAACAGGCTTGGTGAGCAGACACTGACACCCAGTTCCACCCCCATCCCATTACCACGCCGTCTCTGTTGTCTTCTGATCTCCTGGATGCATCTTTATATCCTCTAACAGGGGTGATTAGATCCTTAGTAGGGGTCTAAGCCAAAGGGCGGTTAGCTGATCACATAAGAGCCGCTGTCTCACCTCACGCCTGCTTCTGCCCGAGCACACAAGCCACCCAAGCTGACATGGCCATGCTAGCGTGCCCTAGATTCTGAGAGTATTAAAAATATAGTGATATATCATTCTGAGTTCAGGCACAGCGCCTCACATGACATAGCCTCCATGAATGGAGTCCTTTTCTTCATGTACGTCTAACAAAACACCCCAAGTAACTGTTCCTGTTATGCAATTGCATTACTGGGGTCAAAGGTTAGAGCTCTTCTTCTTTACTCCAAACAGAAGAGTTTAAGGAATGGTAGGTCGTCTCTTTCATAGCCATTTTCATTCTAGGGGCCTGCTGGGAAATCGGGTGGCCGTAGAGAACAATGTAGGACTGACTGAAGGATGTGGTCCCTGTGTTGGTCTACAGTAGAGCTGCACACATCCAGGGGCCGTAGGGGCCGAGGGGCCGTACGGCTGAAGAGCAGAAGGGTCGAGAGGCTGTAGGGGCCGAGGGGCCGAGAGGCTGTAGGGGCCGAGGGGCCGTTGGCTGCTTTTAAAAATCACAAGCACCAAAAAGACTTTTTGCTTGTTTTTACCCAAACGTCCCTGACGATATCAGCAATAAACTAGAAATGAAAGCATAATTCAAATAACATGCATAATCCAAATAACCTGCTCACATCTGCCCTAATATATGTGGCAAAGAGGACCTTTGCCTTCAAAACCTCAGAATACTTTGAATTCACAATCACTGAAAATAAAAACAGTTTCTAAATGTGCTCTCAGAAATAAAAATATTTCATGTATTTATGCTTCATATTTGTAAGAATGAGATAATAACTATTAAGTTTATTTATAATAAATATTACTAAACACTGACATTATAAAGGACTTGCCCATAACATTTCTGTAGCAGGTTTCAGAGATTAAATAAAAACGGTAGCAGTCGAGTGAAATATGGTGAAACAGCACATTTGGGGCGATGCGAAGACACGGATGAGAATAACCCACATGAAGAAGATCCGTCAGCAGACGTCTGCAGCTCAGACATCAGGACTGGTGCCCTTCACCTCTGACAGCCAGCAGCTACCCCGCCGTGTCCCGCCATGTCCCGCCGTGTCCCGCGCTTGGACAAGTGCTGCTGTCACCAGCATGAAAGAGCATGGAGCGTTTTTATAAATGACACAGCGCACATGTGCTCACCTACACACACACTCCCTCGCAAACACGAACATGTACTGATGTCCAGGACTGTAGCTAGCAGTGTGGCACAATCACAGTGACCTCCAACTGACCTCCAACCGAACCAAGAGTCTGGCCAGGTGAGGTGGACGTGCAAGTGGATTTGGAAAGCAATGTGCCTGGAGTATTCAAGATGCTTTGGAATATGATAGTTTTCTCAAAACGAAGTTCTAAAAGGTAACATAGCCTACACTGAACATTTTCCATATTGAAGCATACTGTTGCCTAACATTCTGTGATAACTGTTTGATAACTGTTTTTTTATTCTGTGTGTATTTTATCAGTTTACCATTCATCTGAACATGATTTTAAGACAGGAAACAGGAATGCACAGATTAACACAAGGCACGCGACTCCACACAGGAAGTGCAGCTGCTTCTAGAGTGATGAATCACACGGGCTGAGTGGTCTGTGGTAACGTAAGGGCCATGACTAGCCCAGACTTTAGTCCTCTAGACCTGAGGTAACGTAAGGGCCATGACTAGCCCAGACTTTAGTCCTCTAGACCTGAGGTAACGTAAGGGCCATGACTAGCCCAGACTTTAGTCCTCTAGACCTGAGGTAATGTAAGAGCCATGACTAGCCCAGACTTTAGTCCTCTAGACCTGTGGTAACGTAAGGGCCATGACTAGACCAGAATTTAGTCCTCTAGACCTGTGGTAACGTAAGGGCCATGACTAGCCCAGACTTTAGTCCTCTAGACCTGAGGTAACGTAAGGGCCATGACTAGCCCAGACTTTAGTCCTCTAGACCTGAGGTAACGTAAGGGCCATGACTAGCCCAGACTTTAGTCCTCTAGACCTGTGGTAACGTAAGGGCCATGACTAGCCCAGACTTTAGTCCTCTAGACTTGAGGTAACGTAAGGGCCATGACTAGCCCAGACTTTAGTCCTCTAGACCTGAGGTAACGTAAGGGCCATGACTAGCCCAGAATTTAGTCCTCTAGACCTGAGGTAACGTAAGGGCCATGACTAGCCCAGACTTTAGTCTTCTAGACCTGAGGTAACATAAGGGCCATGGCTAGCCCAGACTTTAGTCCTCTAGACCTGAGGTAACATAAGGGCCATGACTAGCCCAGACTTTAGTCCTCTAGACCTGAGGTAACGTAAGGGCCATGACTAGCCCAGACTTTAGTCCTCTAGACCGTTCCCAGGTACAACACTTCCCTTTCACTTTCAGCCTCAAATCACTGCTGATGTCTTCAAACGCTGATTTCTTAGCTCTGCCATAACGAAACATACTCCACGTAGCAGTAGAGACATGGCATGTCCAACAGTGACTGAAGAGAGTGTAAGGAGGGGAAATGGGCAGTGCCCGGTGAAGATGTGTTTGCCATTACTGTGGCCACAGGGACTTAGCTCAGATTTAGCTCAGCCTGGCAGAAAAAATATATACCAGGCTTCTGTACTTCATATAGATGAAGCAGTTTGGTACTTAGAGGAGTAAATATAGCAGCTAATAACAGCACCACCCTCAACAGATGTGAGGAGAGAGAAGCTTCACACACACATGGCCAATTATTTTTATGTGACTGTTTTGACAAAACTGACATTTGATCATCACAACAGTTAATTCAATAGCCAGGACTGAACCTGAAAATCAGGCAATGGCAGGACGATAATTTCTCAGTGATCTCATCTGTTCCCAGCTCAACCTGAGGCTCCCAGCTCATGAACTCACTCTCAATATGTTTTCATTTAAAATGTTCATAGATTCTGAATTTTACATCTCAACCCTCCACGTTCATATCACAGCTCAGGGCCAACGGTGTCCGACAGACACTAAACACAGAAGCGAAAGACAAGTGGGGTGTTTCTTCATACGTACACAGCTGCTGAATACTACATCCTAGCGACCTACTGTACACGTGCTGAATACTACATCCTAGCGACCTACTGTACACGTCCAAATACTTACGCTTCTGACCACAACTTACATTTCTTCATCACTCCACTACCAACTTAGTTCTTCAGAAAATGCTAACACAAATAAATTATATTTCCTCAGCACTTCTGATCCAAGCTGGCTAAGGTTATAGTGACGTTAAAGAGATCCACTTTGCATCCGAAACTGTGGGATGTGCAACTTTATAAAAACACTAATCTTAGGCCTCGTCCTGGACAATGTCCAACAGAGCCACCCTTCATAAACATACGATCAAGGTGCAAGAATGCGATGTGAAAAAAAGCTGTAGTTTTGGAATTTGCAGTTAATGAAATCCCTGAGCTTTTCCAACTTCTGTCTAAAGAGCACAGTGTATTAGAGGCATCCTAGATAATCAAGAAAAACTAGCAAGGGTGGGATAACAGCAGCTAAAACACTCCATCTCATTTTTTACAATTTTTTCAAACATAATAAAACACATTTTGCTTATTACAAAGAGACACTCTGGCTAACAACTTGTCGACACAGCGAATGGTTCATTTCTGAGACGTATGCTGTGGGCTGTGAAGTGGGCCGCTGTGGGGCTGTTACAGGACAACGGAGACGGCCGTCTGATTACACCCCAAAGCACCCACATCCCAACACTGTAGTTTCCTTAAAAAATGCTTGGTATCTGGTCCATACCAGGTATGACCTTTATAAGGCCTTTATAAGCTCTAGTCTGTTTTATAACAAGTCACAACACATTATTAAACAGGTTCTCTGTGTGGACATCCAAGAAGGAGTCCAATGTGTTTGTTGTTGCTTTGTCACTCGGGCCTCAGTCTGTTATTTAGTAACACACTACAGCTGCAGATATAATGTCACAACACTCAGATCAGATCAAACAAAGAGACCGTGCACATATTCTGTAGTCCTCACATCAGCTAGCAGATCAGACCTGTCTGCAGATCAGACGTGCAGGCGAGCAGACGGCACCACACAGCAGCTGTACGTTTGAACAAAGGGAAGTGGTACATTTCACGAGCAAACGAGAATCTGCTTTAACAACCGCGGCCGGTATGGCACCAGGAGTGTCCATTTTAGCCCGACTCGGAACCGAAGCTCACCGGGATGATTAGGTTCCGCGTGTATTAGTCCAAACACAGGTCTAAAAGTTACCCAGGGAAAGGCTCGGACATTGAAAGAATGAAGAGAACCGCACAGAACCCGTGTGCAGGGTTGATGGTGTTGGAGCTGCTGATGCAGGCTGGGCTCGTGCGGTTCTGCTCAACCACTGCCGGTTCAGTCCCGACGCAACGTGCATTTCTTTTAAAAAACGCATTTTTAGCGTAGTCTGGTCATCCGACGGCGATATAAAGGAGATCCGACCACGGCCCATGGCAGTAATGGTAGAAACATGCAGCGGATCATAAATACACCAACAATAAACCAACACGGGCTCCTTCAACCCGGCCGATACCGCTTCATCATCATTAGTCTTATATGCGTATATAAATATGCGTATATAAATATGTGTATATAAATATATATAAGGGTTGATCTTACCCGTCCTGTTCTTCTCGGTGTTGTGCAGTGCTGCTGTGTGTGTAGCAGCCGAACTGGTCCCAGTGCCCTGCCCAGTGCGTCTCAGCACCAATAACCTTATTCTAACAAATAGCGGCGACCCACGGCGGGCTGGAGCCAGGACATGTACCGGGACAGGACGGGACAGGACGGGACAGGACAGGACAGGACAGGACAGTGTCTCTGCAGCTCCCAGGACACGTCTTCTAATATATTACACACTGCAGTGTTGTGTCACTGAAGGCTTTATGTTTACACATTTACAAAAACAAACAAAATCATAATAATTTTACATGTAGTTTTAACCCCGCCCCCACTTAAATTAATTAGCATAAATTAGCATACTCGCATTTTGCAATATGTCGTTTTTATTCCGCCCTTCACCATTTTGAGCTCGAAGTCTAAGTAGGACTACAGTTCCCAGTGTCCTCCGCGGCGTTTGCGGAAGTACGACCTTCGATTCAACCGTTGTCGTCCAAGCTCTACTGCAGGTAAGAGTTCAGCAACGCGTTTGAGCACCTTCTGACTAATATTATCATGTTGTGAGCGGTGGCGAAGCTGCTAAAACAGGTTAGGTTTTATTTATGCTTGTGTTCAGTCAGACAAACATGAAGCCGGCGCTGGACGAGGACGAGGAGGAGTTAGGAGACTATCAGAAGAAGCTGAGAGGTGATGCCAGACACCTCCACACCTCCAGACCACCTGCACCTCCTACCAACACATGATGTGCAGTTATTGTTCTCCACACAGTCTGGCAGTTTTGGGCAAACACACAACCTGCTGATAGCCAGCCTGCGTTTGTCCAGCATAGTCATCAAGTGAACATACTTTTCGAGGTGCACTTAAAATGCTTTTAAAATGCACAGGTGCCCTCGTTTGAGAACATATCAGGTAGTAACATGGCTTAGTATTTATTGTCCTATAGTCCCAGTGAAACCACAAATGATAAAGTCTAAAAACAAGACACAAAAATAACAGAACTGACCAACTCTGCATGAAGAACCTCCTCTAAAACAGCCCTAACTCAAGAGAGAGGAGATCATTTGCCTTTATGCAGGTTTGATATTCATTTGACATTTTAAAGTGTGCAGTGTCGCACAGTATTGGATCCAATCTGTTAGAAGGCTGCAGTGACGCTCTAGAGAAGCACAATGCAACTGTGCACTGGCCTGACCAATAGCAGATGTGACCGTTGCCACGAACTAATAAGAGAACATTAAACAATAATAAGGTTTTGCCATTAGACTTTCTAAAATATCCTATTGAATATTCTAATTGCAGTGTATCACAATTTAATATTAGCAACAAGACAAGATGTTGCAGGGCCATTTACGTTTTACTCAGCGAACCCTCCATGTGATGCCTGTTTATTTCTTATTGTACAAAAGCCACTGAGCTGATGTTTGCTTTGTGATTGGATGCCACTGCTCCAGAAAGAGCCAATCGCAGCATTCAGCAGCTGAGCACCATGTTGGTGAACCAGAGCTCAGGAGCTGAGACCCTGGAGCAGGAGGGGGGCCCACACAGCCAGCCAGAAGTACCGTGGCAGCACATACAACAGAGTGAAGCAGGTCAATCTCCACGTGCACGCTGCTCACACCCACGTGCACGTTCCTCACACCCACGTGCACCCTGCTCACACCCACGTGCACCCTGCTCACACCCACGTGCATCCTACTCACACCCACGTGCACCCTGCTCACACCCACTTGCACCCTGCTCACACCCACGTGCACCCTGCTCACACCCACGTGCATCCTACTCACACCCACGTGCACCCTGCTCACACCCACGTGCACCCTGCTCACACCCACGTGCACCCTGCTCACACCCACGTGCACCCTGCTCACACCCACGTGCATCCTACTCACACCCACGTGCACGCTGCTCACACTCACGTGCACGCTGCTCACACCCACGTGCACGCTGCTCACACCCACGTGCACGTTCCTCACACCCACGTGCATCCTACTCACACCCACGTGCACGCTGCTCACACCCACGTGCACGCTGCTCACACTCACGTGCACGCTGCTCACACTCACGTGCACGCTGCTCACACTCACGTGCACGCTGCTCACACTCACGTGCACGCTGCTCACACCCACGTGCAAGCTGCTCACACTGTCCTTACTACACATCCGTCTTGGAGGGGCCAACAGTTGTTTTCTGTGAATTTACGTTGCAGTCGGTCAGCTGCGTTCGCTGCTTAAACAGCCGAGAGACGTCCATGTTCAGACTCTGTCCCCCTCAAAGAGGACGTCTGCTCCAAAGGTAGGAATTAGTTCTTAAACTAACAGCTATCTGAATGTTTTCTTTATTGGGTTTTGTGGGTTATGAGAGTGCTGTTCTGGAAACAGACCTTTGTTATATTGGTTCTGATGCAGCAATGCTAATTACTCAGTAGTATAATTTACTACCACTATATATTATTGCAGAAGGAACTTTATGGGGACACTGGATGTGATACTATCTGTTACTGTGGTACTATGAACTTTATGGGGACACTGGATGTGATACTATCTGTTACTGTGGTACTATGAACTTTATGGGGACAGTGGATGTGATACTATCGGTTACTGTGGTACTATGAACTTTATGGGGACAGTGGATGTGATACTATCTGTTACTGTGGTACTATGAACTTTATGGGGACAGTGGATGTGATACTATCTGTTACTGTGGTACTATGAACTTTATGGGGACACTGGATGTGATACTATCTGTTACTGTGGTACTATGAACTTTATGGGGACAGTGGATGTGATACTATCTGTTACTATGGTACTATGAACTTTATGGGGACACTGGATTTGATACTATCGGTTACTGTGGTACTATGAACTTTATGGGGACAGTGGATGTGATACTATCTGTTACTGTGGTACTATGAACTTTATGGGGACAGTGGATGTGATACTATCGGTTACTGTGGTACTATGAACTTTATGGGGACAGTGGATGTGATACTATCTGTTACTGTGGTACTATGAACTTTATGGGGACAGTGGATGTGATACTATCTGTTACTGTTCTTGCTTTTGTACTGGAGGTAAAACAAGTGGGTGTTCTGGTGTTTGACAGTGTACCATTAATACCATTAATACCAGTGTCACACAATGATACTCATTTTTAGTTTTAGTTGTTTATTCCTAGATAGACATTGAACTTGCAGTGATGAGTTACACAGACACAGAGGTATTCTGCTTTGTCCAGGATGTCAGTGAATACAGTGTGAGTTACAGTTCTGTCCTGTACCGCACACTAATGTTGTAGTCATGGGCGTGGTAGTGGGGGGAAAAGTGGACCTGACTACCCAGGGCCCGAGTAGGGAGAGGGGCCCATTTTGCTCATGTGCCTCGTTTACTGGCATTTATAGGGGCCCAATGACATTGAGAGTGTACAGGGCCCAGAATTTGCTGCAACGATCCTGGTTGTAGTGCACATTTATAATAATAATAATAAGTAGGATTTAGAAATTGTTCACCATATATTCAGAGAACATTCAAGTAAATTCAAGTAAAAACCTTTTTTTCTTCCATCATTGAATGCTGTCAGTATACAGTATTAAAAACTGAAAATAAAAACACCCTATTTTTAATAACCCTAAATTGAAACATACTCTGCATGCAGAATTTGTAGGGTTCAGATTTTCATTTGACTACCATCTAAAGTTCCCCTGTATGTAAATGATAGTTATTGCTGTTGCTGTCAAATAACATTTCTACAGACATTTATTCAGATTTGTGCTATTGCACCAAAAATGAATTCAGTGGACGTTACTTTTTTTAAGATAATCTGTGGATTTTATTTTGGGCTAAAATGACTACACACTTTATTTAACTTTTAACTTTATTTATCATAGACTAATAGATTCTAATTGATTCTAAGATTCAACATTGACTTTCATCAGATCAGTGCTTCATGGTTGGTGGGTTTGTATACCTGTAACATTGTTCTTAATTTTTTAGTATAAATTCAGGTCATTGTAGTGCAGAGCTATTGAACTATATTTTTCTGCGGGCCAGATTTGGCAGAGAGCTCTGACCTGTGGGCCAGACAATTTTCAGACTTATACCAATACTGTCATAGTGGATGTAAAATTGAAGCGAACGTAAATTGTTGATGGGGGGGCGAACGTAATTTGTTGGGCCGCCAGTTGAATAGCCCTGTTGTAGTGGATCAGTGTCTCCGTAACTGCAGTTGGGATTACAGTGATTCAGTACATTATGGCCTTTATCACATAGTAGCCGAAAACTGGAACTTGTATACTTTTTTTCCTATCAAGGCAACATACCACAATACAAGACATAAGTCTTACAAGTCTTTCAGTTTTTGCTTAATCCTCAAGCATAACTACTGTGTAATACACTTTCTCTAATGCCCTCATGCCCTAATGCCCTCATGCCCTCGTCCAGCAGAGACACACAGATGAGGACAGCAGCAGTGTGTCTGCGGTCCAGGACCTGGTTCCTATCATTCACAACCAGTCAGAGTACATCCAACATCTGGAAGCTGAGGTCAAATTCTGTAAGGTCAGTCTTCTTAATCAATGTGAGTCTTTGTTGTTGCTTTGCTTTGTTGTTCTATTTGAAGTGGTATTGTTGAAGTTTTTGTGTGAGTAATGTCAGTTGTCAGTATATCTGACTAACTAAGCCAGGATTCGAACAGAAAAATCCCCTTCTTACCGATAATGCAGTGTTACCATGTGTTTGTAACGCAGTGTTACCATGTGTTTGTAACGCAGTGTTACCATGCTTTTGTAATGCAGTGTTACCACGCTTTTGTAACGCAGTGTTACCATGCTTTTGTAACGCAGTGTTACCACGCTTTTGTAATGCAGTGTTACCACGCTTTTGTAATGCAGTGTTACCACGCTTTTGTAACGCAGTGTTACCATGCTTTTGTAACGCAGTGTTACCATGCTTTTGTAACGCAGTGTTACCATGCTTTTGTAACGCAGTGTTACCATGCTTTTGTAACGCAGTGTTACCACGCTTTTGTAATGCAGTGTTACCATGCTTTTGTAATGCAGTGTTACCATGCTTTTGTAATGCAGTGTTACCATGCTTTTGTAACGCAGTGTTACCACGCTTTTGTAATGCAGTGTTACCACGCTTTTGTAATGCAGTGTTACCATGCTTTTGTAACGCAGTGTTACCATGCTTTTGTAACGCAGTGTTACCATGCTTTTGTAACGCAGTGTTACCATGCTTTTGTAACGCAGTGTTACCACGCTTTTGTAACGCAGTGTTACCACGCTTTTGTAACGCAGTGTTACCACGCTTTTGTAACGCAGTGTTACCACGCTTTTGTAACGCAGTGTTACCACGTGTTTGTAACGCAGTGTTACCATGCTTTTGTAACGCAGTGTTACCACGCTTTTGTAACGCAGTGTTACCACGTGTTTGTAACGCAGTGTTACCATGCTTTTGTAACGCAGTGTTACCACGCTTTTGTAACGCAGTGTTACCATGTGTTTGTAACGCAGTGTTACCATGCTTTTGTAACGCAGTGTTACCACGCTTTTGTAATGCAGTGTTACCATGTGTTTGTAACGCAGTGTTACCATGTGTTTGTAACGCAGTGTTACCATGTGTTTGTAACGCAGTGTTACCATGCTTTTGTAACGCAGTGTTACCATGTGTTTGTAATGCAGTGTTACCATGCTTTTGTAACGCAGTGTTACCACGCTTTTGTAACGCAGTGTTACCACGCTTTTGTTACGCAGTGTTACCATGCTTTTGTAACGCAGTGTTACCACGCTTTTGTAACGCAGTGTTACCACGCTTTTGTAACGCAGTTTGCTTGTTTATTTTTTTCTCCACAGGAAGAACTTCTTGTGATGAAACAACGAGTCACAGTGGTGGTTGTGGAGAATGAGAAACTTCACGAAGAGCTTAAGGCAAAGATGGTGGAAGACACGCTGAAGGAATACACCCTGGTGGACAGCACGGTATTTAGTACTTTGTTGTGTTAGTGAGAGAAACTGTGTATTAAAGCACACAGTACACCTTAACAGTAACATAGTGATATATACATACTAATAATACATACTGGGCTTAGTTGAGTTTGGTTTTCCATATGACCACTTTCAGGTTAATGGAGAAACCACAATAGATAAAGTTACCTCAACTCCCACACCGAAACCAAGACAGACTTTCATTCACCAAAAAGAGGACAACAAATGGAAAAAAGAGCTGGTATCTGTCTCTGTATCTGACTCTGTATCTGTCTCTGTATCTGTCTCTGTCTCTGTATCTGACTCTGTCTCTGTACCTGTCTCTGTATCTGTATCTGTCTCTGTCTGTTTAGTGTTTTCTTTAATGTTGTTC
This sequence comes from Brachyhypopomus gauderio, assembly GCF_052324685.1. Lineage (NCBI taxonomy): Eukaryota > Metazoa > Chordata > Actinopteri > Gymnotiformes > Hypopomidae > Brachyhypopomus > Brachyhypopomus gauderio. The sequence continues at coordinate 1,293,671 of NC_135225.1, read as the reverse complement.
TGTTTTATGTGAACTGCACCACAGTGCACTGACAGTTAAGATGATAACCGTGTTTTGGGGCAACTCAGCTTACTCGTTCAGATTCCTGTTTTTCTAAGATTTGTTCAGTTTTCTCATGTTTTTCATTTGTCTAACACTCGTGTCATAACCACTGCAGGAGCAGCTGAAGTGTGTGTACCACGCGCAGACCGAGACTCTGGAAACACAGGTGCTCTCACTGAAGTGAGTGGGTCATCGCTCGGACTGACCTTGACTCTTATCATGAACAATAGATCATGTGTGTGTGTGTGTGTGTGTGTGTGTGTGTGTGTGTGTATAGGAAGGACCTGTTGAACTATCAGAACGAGTGTGAGGGTCTGAAAGAGCGTCTGAGGCGTCAGGAGATGCGGTGTGCGTTGGACCAGCGTGTTGGGGGGTTGTGTCTGAAGTGTGCCCAACACGAGGCTGTGATATCCCCAACACACGCCAGTGCTCACGTGCAGGCCATCGAGAGGCTCACCAAGTGCGTGGGTGGAGCCATCCTTGCTATTTAAGGCGGGCCGTGATGTCATACGTACATTATACACATGTACTGGATTTCGTACATACGTAGTACAGACTTTGTCAAAGTATATGTAGTGGGGATGAAGTGAAATCATATGTATGTGCTTGAAACACTTGACAGGTTTGTGTTCACATGTTTCATTAATGATTGCCTTGAAGCCATGGATGACCCTGGAAGGTTGCTACGGCGACGTGTCTCCTTGATTATGAGAGAGTCCTGGTCCTTAGATCAGTTATTTGTCCTTATACATGACTGAAGGGGGATCAAGTATTGATTTGATATTGATTACTGAGCTAATCAACTGATCTGTAGATAATGTTCTAGAGCAGTCTGTCCTTTGAGATATCAGAACACAAGGTCAAACCAGAGAATATTCTCACTGTCTGAGGACAAACTGCATTTAAACAGGGAAGCTTTGTGATTTGTAAAAAGAAGCTGTTTATTTCAAAATGACAAATATGTGGACAGAGATAATAAATGAAAGGTTTATTTTTCCCCCAATGTGTGTGTGTGTGTGTGTGCCTGTGTGTGTTTGTGTGCATTTGTGTGTGTGCGCGCGTATGTGTGTGTGTGTGTGTGTATATGTGTGTATATGTATGTGTGTGTGTGTGTGTGTGTGTGTGTGCGTATGTGTGTGTATGTGTGCATATGTGTGTGTGTGTGTGTGTGTGTGTGTATGTGTGCATATGTATGTGTGTATGTGCGGTGTGTGTGTGTGTGTGTGTGTGTACATGTGTGGTATGTGTGTGTGTGTGTGTGTGTATATGTGTGTGTGTGTGTGTGTGTAGAGAGCGTGATGAGTTCATGACGCTGCTGTGCTCCATGAGGGCAGCTCAGAGTGAGGCCCAGCAGAGGGAGTGGACGTCCTACCAGCAGGTGAAGCAGGCGGTGGAGATGGCGGAGGAGGCCAATCTGGAGAAGACCAAGGCAAGAGACCTCGCGTTTCTCCAGAGGTCCAGAGATCTGGTGCAGTCTGACCTCTCACAGAGGGAACCCACACACCTCAGAACAGCAGAGAACGCTGCTTTGCGTCTGTATTGGAAGAACGCCTGTCTGGCATTCTGTTTTCTGATGGGCAGGAAAAAATAGTTTGTGAAGTCTTTCAGGGCTCAAACATCGTGTTTGATTCCAGTGAAAGTTCCTTCCTCCACAATAATTGTTTTTACAGCTAACGGGCTGCTGACTTAAGCCAACATGCAGTTTCTATTTTTGCGCAATGCCAAAAATATTTGCTAATACAGACACATGGAGGGTGGGTTCCCTTCTGAGTCTCGGTCCTCCCAAGGTTTCTTCCTAATCCTCCGGGGGAGGTTCTCCTCGCCACTGTCAACCCTGGTTGGCTCATTAGGGACCTGGACTCATGGGTTTATAAAGCTGCTTGGTGACAACGCGTGTTGTAAAAAGAGCTATATAAATAAACCTGACGTAGATGCGTGTGGGTTACTGTGTGCATTAAATACCTGTGCTTAATGTCTTCTAGAAGAAGCGTGAAACACTTCTGTGTCTGTACTGTGTCCTTCCCAAGGCATTAGTACAGTGTGAGCACATCCATGCTGAGCTGACCAGGCAGAGGGAGAGACTGGGGAAGGAACTGGCCTCCGAGGAGGAGAAGATCTCTCACGCCAGGGAGACCGCACGTGCTGAAACCAAGAGAGAGAGGGAGGAGCTTGCTCAGGCGGTCTGTCTTTTCAATCAATATGAATTACATTGGGAAACACTCACTTTGTGTCTTTATCTTGCTTGCCATGCAAAATGTAAGTTTTGCTGCCCTCTAGTGGCTGATGGATGATAGTACACATTAGCACTAAGAGTGATGCGTATAAGTGTCAATCTCAGTACTGGTATCTTCATTTACATCATACTGTAATTTTCCTGCTAATTATTGATTTCTATTGGGTTTTGCTAAAGTTATTTCACACCCAGTGCTTTGACAGATGCAGAGGAACATATTTTAGAGCTAAAAATGCAAAAGCATTTGTATTTTACCCCATACGAGTCCCATCAGATCACTTTCCCAGTTTAGTACAGACGGCCCTGCCCAGGGTTGCAAGTGTGAAGGCCGTGTGCTGCTGCTGTGTAGGTGAGCTCTCTGACCCGGAGGGTGGCGGAGTTAGAAGGTCTCCTGGAGAGAGGGGAACGCGACAAGAACTCCCTCAGCACGCAGCTGGAGGAGACCTTCAGGAAGCTCACCTCTCAGGAGACCGAGAGCAGCAAGGTAGACCTCACCGTCCTGCTGGCCGGGGCCGACCCGCCACACGCTTCCGGTCCTGCCCTGTGTGTCGGGCTCTACGCCGAGATAGAACGACCCAACAACTTTTGGATATCATGTGATAATTTGTTATTTGTGGTTGTACTTCTACTGGTAGAAGCGACTTTTGAAATAGTCATTAGTGAGCACTAGGTGGCAGTAGAGCTATAGGAATAGTAGGGTTGGGTTTCTGGCCCTGTCGGGCTCTGCAGCGCTGATGGAGGCTCTTATTTGAGATTTGAACTTGCTGTGTTGATTTTTACGTTGGAGGGCTGACAACCTGGATGCAAAAAAAACGAACGTGCTGTAATTGTGACGGTGCCGTTATATTGACATGTATTGTGGTGTGTGTGTGTGTGTGTGTGTGTGTGTGTGTGTGTGTGATAGGTGTGCGCAGAGCTACGGTACCAGTTGAGCCAGGCCCAGCTCACCAGAGAGGAGGCAGAGCGTGAAGCGCGGGACAACAGCGCCAGACTGGGCCGGCGGATCCAGCTAGCAGAGCAGGTAGGAGGGGCAGGAGGGCAGGAGGAGCAGGAGGGGCAGGAGGGGCAGGAGGGCAGGAGGGCAGGAGGAGCAGGAGGGCAGGAGGAGCAGGAGGGCAGGAGGGGCAGGAGGGGCAGGAGGGGCAGGAGGGCAGGAGGGCAGGAGGGCAGGAGGAGCAGGAGGGCAGGAGGAGCAGGAGGGGCAGGAGGAGCAGGAGGGGCAGGAGGGGCAGGAGGGGCAGGAGGGCAGGAGGGCAGGAGGAGCAGGAGGGGCAGGAGGGGCAGGAGGGGCAGGAGGGGCAGGAGGGCAGGAGGGCAGGAGGAGCAGGAGGGCAGGAGGAGCAGGAGGGGCAGGAGGAGCAGGAGGGGCAGGAGGAGCAGGAGGGGCAGGAGGGGCAGGAGGGGCAGGAGGGGCAGGAGGAGCAGGAGGGGCAGGAGGAGCAGGAGGGCAGGAGGAGCAGGAGGAGCAGGAGGGCAGGAGGGCAGGAGGAGCAGGAGGGCAGGAGGAGCAGGGGGGGCAGGAGGAGCAGGAGGGGCAGGAGGGGCAGGAGAGCTCAGTACTGACTGCTGTTTAATTATCATACATTCTGAAGGGTGTGTGTTATAAATTAGTTTGTACAGTTAGGAAACACTTCACGCACGAAATGGTGACGATGAAGACGTACAGTTTTGTCCTCACAGGAAAAATGGACAGAAAAATATGACCAAAAAAGCATGTAAAGAGAGGGGGAATATTATGAAGACAGGTGTAGAATTACAACCACGTTTCCCCCAGCGTGCTGGTGCCCAGTCTGTGTGTCTCTCCTCTCCTCTCCCGCCCTCTCTGGGTTCAGGAAGTGCAGAAGCTGAGGGCGGAGCTCGCCGGCAGCCGGCAGCGCTTGGAGGAGGCCCAGAGGGCGGAGGGCCGAGCCCGGGCGGAGGCAGTGGGCCTGGCTGAGGGTCTGAGCCGCGCCCAACGCCAACTGCACCTCACCAGGTAGTCCCCTTAATCCTATTACATGCCACAACACTGCGCCCGGGCGCTGGGGTTCGCACGGTGCCAGCGTCCCCGCGGGGGGGCGGACGCTCTTTATTAAAACACCGCCAGCCACCGGCTGCCACCACCACGGTCCGCCGTGCGACGGGGGGGCACCGGGCCGGAGGAGGGGGCGCACGCGGTCTGTGTATAACGTCAGCGGGGCACACGCGTGGGCTGGATAAGGGGGCGCACGCTGTCTCTGTATAACGTCAGCAGGCCACGTGCCACACCGGGGCACACGCGTGAGCTGGGCTGTGCCAGGCCCACTGTTTAACTTGAGGGAGATGTTTGGCACGTCGATTCTGATGCTGCCTTAGATTTCACAGAATCCCCATAATTCTGTGAGGGGTTGGGGGGGATTTGTGCAAAGTGTGTTGAGAACGGTCGTGTTTGGAAGGGGATTGTTTATTAATAACCAGTGTTGAGTAGAGAAAGCACGCTCGGTATATTCAGGCTTTAGTCCAGCTGATATGACCAGCGTTTCGGAGGAAGCATCATGGCACCTGTAAGGTCTGAAGCTAATCAACAACGTGTACGTTCACTACGGTGCGTGTTGAGCGCACGCGGGATCGTGGTCTGTATTAGTCTTGTCTTTTAGCGGTTCACAGAAAAACAACCCGTCTGTGGGCTGACGCACCTCAACCCATGACTAGAAATCTTACTGGCTTGGTTTCTATGGAAATCAAATCACAACATGACGTGGTGTTATTTCACATAACGTAGCTTTTGTGTTTTGTATAATCTCTTCCGCGTGAAATCAAGTGTACACGCGTGTAGATGTGATTGTCCGTGACTAAACAAGCCTCTCCGGTTCCTTCTGCCGTGGTCCCGCTGTCCCTCAAGGTCACCTCGTATTCTGGGCTTTTGTAAAGACCGTAGACAGATGACACTGGGCTTTGTGGCATTCGTATACCGCGGCTTAACGAGAAGCTGTCTGTGGCGGTGTGGACCGGGCCACAGAGCAGACGTGTGGGCATCGCTGTGCCTCTGTGTGGCTACAGCTGGCGTGTTGAGCAGCTCGGTCCTGCGATGAAGACGCGTGGAGCTGCTTCTGTATCGTTTGTCCTCCCACGGCCTGTCAGTGCAAACTGTCCTGTTTCTGTTTGGAGAAACGTGCAGTAGTCAGTTCTCACATGAAACCAGGAACTGCTCTGTGTGTGTTTATTGGACATAAATACTATATTGTGATACATATTGCAGTTATGATATACCTTGGAATAGCCATGCCGCTGAACCGTTGTTATGACTTAATATGATATTGCCTGTACTGTTTTGACCAAAATTATTGATGTTTGTTTGATATTATGATTCATCAACACCCACAGAAATGTATAGGGCTCTAACTACATATTGCATCCTTCTGCCATATTCTTCTGCTGTAACGACGAACGTATGATTGAGTGGCGGGCTTTACGTGGTGGACGGAGCAGCCGCTCGTAACCACACACAACCTCACACGGCCCCTCGTAACCTCACACAACCTCACATGGCCCCTCGTAACCTCACACAACCTCACACAATCTCACGCAACCTCACACGGCCCCTCGTAACCTCACACAACCTCACACAATCTCACGCAACCTCACACAATCTCACACAACCTCACACAACCTCACATAATCTCACACAACCTCACACAATCTCACGCAACCTCACACAACCTGACACGGCCCCTCGTAACCTCACACAACCTCACACAATCTCACACAATCTCACGCAACCTCACACAACCTCACACGGCCCCTCGTAACCTCACACAATCTCACACAACCTCACACAATCTCACGCAACCTCACACGGCCCCTCGTAACCTCACATAACCTTACACGGCCCCTCGTAACCTCACACAACCTCACACAACCTCACACGGCCCCTCGTAACCTCACACAATCTCACGCAACTTCACGCAATATTACACAATCTCACGCAACCTCACACGGCCCCTCGCAACCTCACACAACCTCACACAATCTCACACAACATCACACGGCCCCTCGTAACCTCACATGGCCCCTCGTAACCTCACACAACCTCACACAATCTCACACAACCTCACACGGCCCCTTGTAACCTCACACAATCTCACGCAACTTCACACAATCTCACGCAATATTACACAATCTCACGCAACCTCACACGGCCCCTCGCAACCTCACACAACCTCACACAACATCACATGGCCCCTCGTAACCTCACACGGCCCCTCGTAACCTCACACAACCACACACAATCTCTCGTAACCTCACACGGCCTCACTCAACTGATCAGATCCTCTGTGAGTGTGTTGCCACTCACAGCGGAGTCATAGGCTAACGTGAGCAGACGAGGGGCAGAGGCTCAGAGTGGGGTTGAGGGGGTCGAAGGTCACGGGGTCGGCAGACCATGGCTCTTCCTCCCACTCTCAGAACCCTTACGACCGGTGGCACGGCGCGGAAGAAAAGCCACACATGCGCGTGTCTCCGGCCCGCTCCGACCCAGCGCGGTTCCACACCCAACACCTGGGCCCCCCTCCAGGAGGCAGGAGCGGTTCTGGATGGCGTGCTGGACCCCTCCCTCTGGAGGTAGCTAGCGTGCTTCCTGTAGCAGAGCTGCACAGCTGTAGAGGAGGAACAACATCTGCTCGACAGAGAGAGGAGGCCGAGGATTATGGCACGGTCATATATTGTTTATGAAGCATCATGAAACACCATGCTGTTCAGGAAACATTAGTGAATAATTTGGCCCATTTGTTTACATTTGGTAAAGTCGGGGTGTTCTTGAAGACTAAACACTTCACCTGTACCCGCTTGCATTATTTATATCGATTGATGGCCACATGTGCTACATCATAAGGGCGTTATCAGTCCTGAGGGAAGCTCCTTTAGTCTTTACCAGTACACTTACCCTTCGTCAGTAAAATATTTGTGTTGTATAGGAGAAAAATCATAGAATGTGTATTTGGATTCATGTTATGCAAATACACACGTTCAGTTCTTTAGCTTGTTCTGGGTAATCCCCATGACGGTTCAAGTTAGCGTCTCGCGTGTTACGTCTGCTTTGATTTATTTGGATTATATTTTGATTATCTTTTTTAAGTGCCATTACTTCAGTAGATGGGAATTGTAATAAAACATTTCTGTGAAATATGTGATTACACGTGATAAATGACTAAAAGTTCCCTCGTGTTTGTGTTTGTGTTCCCGTGGCGACGTGTTGAGTGTGTTCAGCGTGCATTATTAATGTGAGCCGAGCTGCGGTGTGTTAGCGTGGCGGGAAGCTGTCGTAGATCTGAGCTCTGTCCTCTAAACACTCCGTCCTCCCTCACGCTCGCTTGACTAAATGGCCCGCTGAAGATCACAGAGGTTAAGCCGCTGCCCAGCCTAGATGTTGGCAACATGTGGACTTTCCCCTGCTGTACTGTGTGTGTGTGTGTGTGTGTGTGTGTGTGTGTGTGTGTGTGTGTGTGTGTGTGTGTGTGTGTGTGTGTGTGTGTGTGTGTGTGTGTATGTGCACACATGTTGTGTGTGTGTGTGCGCGTTTATGGGAGTGTTGCATGTGTGTATGTTTGCGGGTGTGTGTGTGTGTATGTGTGCGTTTGTGTGTTCATGTTTGTGTGTGTGTATGTGCGGTTGTGTGCATATGTGTGTGCGTGTGTGTGTGTATGCGTGCGTGTGTGTGTGTACACGCATGTGTATGTGTGTGTTTGCGTGCGTGTGCGTGCGTGTGTGTGTGTGCGGTTGCATGTGTGTGTGTGTGTGTGTGTGTGTGTGTGTGTGTGTGTGTGTGTGTGTGTGTGTGTGTGTGTTTGCGTGTGTGTGTGTGTGTGCTGTGTGTGTGCGGTTGCATGTGTGTGTGTGTGTGTGTGTGTGTGTGTGTGTTTGCGTGTGTGTGTGTGTGTGTGTGTGTGTGCGGTTGCATGTGTGTGTGTGTGTGTGTGTGTGTGTGTACACGCATGTGTGTGTGTGTGTGTGTATGTGTGTGTTTGCGTGTGTGTGCGTGCGTGTGTGTGTGTGCGGTTGCATGTGTGTGTGTGTGTGTGTGTGTGTGTGTGTGTGTGTGTGTGTGTGTGTGTTTGCGTGTGTGTGCGTGCGTGTGTGTGTGTGCGGTTGCATGTGTGTGTGTGTGTGTGTGTGTGTGTGTGCTGTGGTCTTGTGCTGCGGGGGCAGGTTCTCTGGGACGTCCATGGTGCACAGATGCAGCAGACATCTGTCCGTTCTCTCCCTCTTCCTTGGGGCTAAACTGTCTTTCCCAGATTGTGCTTTATTCCCCCCCCCTGATGATCAGCTATAGATCCGTGTGGGGCCGCCCACCCCTCTGCTAGCTTGGGGAGCAGTCGTGCCTTTGTGGGGACGCCTGTCTGTGTGTCCAGAGGAAGTGTCCGTGTGCAGGACGTCTGAAGCTGCCCTCTCATTCTCCACTCCCTCCATCCTCTCATTCTCCACTCTCTCCATCCTCTCATTCTCCTCTCCCTCCATCCTCATCCACATCTCCACCCATCCCATCTCCACCCAACGCTCATGAAGCACTTGCCTTTTGTTTGTTGTTGGGGGTTTTTTTCCCTCTCCCTCCCCCACAGCTCCTGCCCCCTCGTTCTCACTCTCTTTTCTTGGGCCCTGTCCCGACACCCCCCCACCCCACCCCCCTACGGCCCGTGCTGGGGGAGCCGGGCCGGGCCGGTGGCTTCAACAGCGGATCATCAGCCAGCTGTGCGGTGGGCAGGCGTGGATCTGTCCTAATCCCCCCCGCTCTGTTCTCCGCCTTCTGACGGCTTTCAGCCCAGACTTTATTCCATTTGTTTGTTTGTTTTTTGTTTGCTTATGCCTTTTTGTCACCCCCCCCCCCCCCCCACCCCATTATTACCACACCCCCCCACTCTACCAACATTGGGCAGACCCCTGTGTGTGTGTGTGTGTGTGTGTGTGTGTGTGTGTGTGTGTGTGTGTGTGTGTGTGTGTGTTGGGGGGGGGCACCAAGCAGGACGCCTGGGTTGTTTTCACTCTCACCATCTGACTCACCACCTCGACGCATTCTCCACCGTCTCCAGTTTGTGTCCCGCACGAACCGCGCTCCTTATCCCCCCCCCCCCCACTCCCCACACCCCCCCAAACAGAGGAGGGCACTAGTGGTGTGCAGCCCTTATCCAGCGTGACCGGCTTCATGGTGTGTAAAGGAGAGATTTCAGGCATAAACACGCACACGAAACAGGAGAATATTCATGACGGCTCAGCAAAATGGCAGTGTGTGTGTGTGTGTGTGTGTGTGTGTGTGTGTGTGTGTGTGTGTGTGTGTGTGTGTGTGTGTGTGTGTGTGTGTGTGTGTGTGTGTGTGTGTGTGTGTGTGTGTGTGTGTGAGATCGCCACTAACTGGTCCTGGTCTCTGAGAAGTGGAGCTACAGGTGCTGAAGGCCTGTGAGGAGTTTGCTTCATGTGTTTGTGTGAAAAGGAATTATTGTAGAAGCAGTGATCATTTGGTACCTGGTGTTAAAGCCACGTGGGGTCCGTCACAGGCTGACCTCTGACCTCGGGCTGGAGGTGCGTGAGAAGGTGAGGAAGGTTGTGGAAGCTTCCTCCTACACCTCAGCTTTGTGTATACTCTGAGCTTTGGACCAGTACGCTGGGAGCTGTGATGCTTCTCCATGTTTGTACCATTAAGCTTTGGAAAATGTATTTCATGAATTCTCTTTTAATCGAACATGTTTGCACTGTGAGATGATACGTAGCCTTAGAACTGGATGCGTTTGTGCTTTTGCACACTTCAGAGATACGCGGAGTGAGTCAAGGGTGTTGAAAGCGTTTGGATCTGAATGTGTGGAGAAGTCTAGTGCAGAACTTCTCGCAAGCTTCTGAAACACCACATTTCAACACCGGAGCCACTTGTGCTCTATTGCCAGTGTCATTGACTCGTCCTCCAAAAAAAAAAAGTCCTCAACTCGGTGCCCACAATGCATTGCGAAGGTCCCACTGCGGCGTTCAAAAGTTGCTCATCCCACCCCAGAATTCCATTAAACTTTGCACGCCTCTCTGCGTTCGCTCAGCCTCACAGGGGTGAGAAGAGCTGGGAGGGGCGGGGCTTGTGTGTGTGTGTGTGTGTGTGTGGGGGGGGGGGGGGGGGGGGGGGGGGGCGGACCACAACCCCCTAAAGGGGGCGAGAGTCGGAAAATGAATAAAAGAGTGAGCAGATGCAGCTCCACGCCAGAGGGAGGCCAGCGTCACACGTGAGGTCTGCCGCACCACCACACGTGTGCCATCCGACGGGGAGACAAAAGATTCTTCCACCCTTCCTCAAGAGTAGTAGCGGGCGGGGGGGGGGGGGGGGGGGGGGGGGGGGGGGGGGGGTGGCTGCCAGCCACGAGAAGCCGTGGTTAGCGCTCTGGGGCGAGCGTGGGCGCGGGCACTAGCAGGTAGGAGGGCGCATGGCGCGGTGTTGGGTGGCAGCCATCTTGTTGGGGGAAGCAGATGGCGGCAGTGGCTGGGAGGGGGGGGGGGCTGCTTAGCAGAACTAATCAGACAGTAACGGATGGGGCAGCTGGGACCACTGCCGGCCAGGCGGGAGTACGGCAGCGAGCCGCCCAGCGTGTGCTGTGATGTTGACAGTGGTGTGCCCGTTGGCCAGGGATGAGACCCTGCCACGTCTTCACGCCTCGCCGGCAGGGGCAGCTGCCCCACTACCCCCCCTACACCCCCCCCCACACACCCACCCCGGCACTGAGCGGGACTGGGGCTTTTGTCTTTGGGTCACACTTAACCTCTTAGAAGACCGTGCGGCAAAGACCTTTTGTTGGGCTGAGGCTGACCCGAGTCTCTGGAGCGTTTTGTGGCAGCTCTGATCTTGGCCTTGGACGACGGGCTGTGTGCTGGTAATCAAAACTGTTCCGCCCTTGAAGTTCACGTTTCATTATATATTTATAGGCCCTGCTGGAACATGATGTGACTGTAGCAACCGCACAAAACCTTAAATACCAAATGACAAAAAAGTGGACTGAGCGTGTGAAATCGAAGTGCACACTTGTTTCTCGTTATCTTAAATACTGATATTTTTCTATAGTAGCTTTTAAAAAACACCTTCATTTCCGTTTCTAAAGTTACATAGATGTATAACAAGGGTATATATGACCTCAGAACTAAATTAACTATAGCTGTCAACTCACTGACGTCATCAGGTACTAGATATAGCAAACACTGACCTCAAAACGCAACACCGAATCTGTTTTTACGCCTTAGGAAGCCCAGTGGGGACCGCACATCTCTATTGCATATGATGATAGATTTGTTCTTGAAAAAATTGTTCATCCTCAAAATTGTACAGTGTGTACAACAACATTGCACAAGCTATTCTAAAGCCAGTTCAAACAAGGGTTCACATGGAGGTCTGTTTCTGATGCGTGTTTGTGTGGGTATTTTCTTCCGTGCATTTTGCGACCGTCTTTTGCTTACTATGACTGACACTCCTGTTGTATATCAACACCCAAAAATACCCCGGAGAGCTTATCTTACATAAAAAGCCGGGAATATGAGCGGCGCGGTGTGTCCATGTGTTCGCTGGTATTCTGTTGACAGCCCGGCACAGAGCGGGTTCCACTGTTTGACTGTGTCTTATGCTTTTATGTATCGGTGGTGGTTTCTCCTCTCTCACAGATCCTGCTTGTCTGTTGGCCTGTAGGAGCAGATGCAATGCCAGAGGCTACGGCCCTCGGTTCAGCAAGACCACAACTCATTTGCCAGTCGTTTACTCCATTATTTAATGCCCCAACTAAGTTCAAGGCAATTACATGTGTGTCAGTCATTTGTGGCCATGTACTGGGAGCATGTGGTATACACAGGAGAACGTGGGGTCTGAACCTGCTTACCCACACACGCTGCAGTGTCTCCACACGCCACTTCACAGAACGCCCCGTGTTATAGTTGCTTTAGGGCAAATATGTCATCATGGCCACACTTGGATTGTGCTTGATGGTTTGTAACAGAAACGCATGTTTCTGTGTGTACTAATTATGAGATATAATAAGTATATATAGGTTTCATTTTTTTAAATTGTTGCAGCCTTGTGATATTTTGTTAAATTAAAATGTATAACACTTGTTATTGTTATTAATATATAGCTTGTATTATTAAAAGATGATACAAATGAACACAACTAAACGGGACGAGGTTTGGCCTTTCTTGCTTTTCGATGTTCAGTAAAGTTTGGAGTAGCCAGTTTAAAGCTAGCAGCCAGCGTCTGGGTCATTGGCCCAGTGTCTTAATGTGGCCTTCCTCTCCTGACCTCGTGACCTTTCCAGCAGCAACCCCCCCCCCCCCCCCCCCCCACCCCCCCCCCCGGGTGTGATAGATCGCTCTGCTGGAGCTGCTGTCTTCTCCGCACCTCTCTCCCTTTCCAGAGCTGCAGTGCTAGTGCGGAAGACGTAATAATAGATCTAGAATATGTGGAGCTGGGTGGGGGGTCAGCAGAACGGGGGGCTTTTAAACTGTGTAAACCAGACCAAGTAATGACTTTGAGTGGAGGGAGCGTGAGGTGGGAGGTGTTGGGGGGGGGGGGGGGGTGGCGGTTCAGCTCCCCCCACACACACACACACACACGCTGCTATAGGACAGAATGTTGCGAGTCCCCAGGCAAAGTGAAGGCAAATCTGGTGGGTGCAACTGTTCTCACTGGGGCCGTTCAGCCCAGAGAACGTGGCCTACTTACTGTTTCTGGAAGCTGTGATGCTCTTCTTCTCGTCTCTCCGCCCATGACAGCCTTTTCTTGGCTATCATAAGTTGTGCTTCGATACAGGCGATAGGTTTGATCTCCGGTAGGGTCATGAGTCACGACACTGGTGGTTCATGTTATGTAGGTAAGATGGTCCTTGTATGGCTGATCGGGTTTTTCAGGTGTTGTTTGAGTCTGAGGAGGAAGGTTTGTGTAAAGGACGGTGGGTCTGGCGGCTACGCTGTGTACGTCTTGAACATCGTTTCCCTGCGGTCGTCGTTGTGGAGAAGCTGCTGTGTTGTTCAATAACATCTGATGCTTGTGTATCCGTTGGTGTTTGCCATGTTGGTCTAATCACACGATTACTTGAATGGCGCCGGTTCTTTGTGAACCATTACTGAGGTGCGTCCTCACACACCAGTGCGTTTAGGACATCAAAAGCCTGCTGGCCAGTGGCCCTCATGTGGGACACCTCTCTTTCCTTCTCTCCCTCTTCCCTCTATCCCTCTCTTCCTCTCCACCACTCTCCAGATGGCAGGAGTAGTCCATCACAAAGCGGGCGTCCGCTCACAAAAGCCCGTCACGGGGGGGAAAGGACCGGAAGGGTGGGTCGCGAACTTGAGCCCCGCCCGTCCGACGCCCCGTCGGGTTAAAAGCGCCGTTTGTAGCTCTGCTCAATGGCCACGCCGCTTTCTTCCACCCGGGTTTGATTACAGACCGTAGACTTCCGGGCCTTTTTGGAGGGGTTGCATTTGGTGATGAAGGCGGTTGCGTGGGGGGGGGGCACAGTGGGAGGGGCCTGCAGGACGTCCCCGCAGGTCTCTGCCCAGCTTGGACCATGTGTCCTGGACACCCAGGGGACGAGCCAAACGCCGTTTTCATCCACGGAGGGTGATCCGCCACTTGGGTTCTCTCACTCTGTCCGCCTCACACGTTTGCACCTACACTGGCGTGCTGGCCACGACACACTCGCGTGCTGGCCACGACACACTCGTTCTGCTTCCGAGGGCGGATCGTGGAGCCGTGTGGACTCGCCGGGCGTTGAACTCGCTTGTGTTGTGTGCTCTCCAGAAGCAACGGCTGTTTCTGTGAATGTCATTATGCTCCGAATTCTAAAACGCTTCTGTGTTTTTAGCGTTTGTGTCTGAAAGAAACAGGAAGTTTAGTTAAATGTGTGTGTTTTCGTAAAGTAACTGGAAGTTTAGTTAAATGCGTGTGTGTTTTCGTAAAGTAACAGGCTTTCCAATAAGTTTCTCTTGCTCTCTATTGACATCGTTTGCGTTAATGCATTTATTTAGACATGTGCTTGAACATCTTACATTACCCAGCTGACACCTCGGAATCTAGTGGGTTTCTAAAAGAGTCGTATGCCCAAAAAAGGAGAATAGTTTAAGCAGAGTGTTCAGTTCTACGGCATACAGCATCAGTAGCGAGTTGGTGTGCTGTCGGGAGGTGGCATTGCTGTCTTTGAGAGAGGGAGGTGGTTGTTTGTAAATCGACGGCAACTGCAATTCGTTTTGCCGCTGACCTTGAGGGGGCTTTGCGTTTCTTGAAGAAGAAAGCAGAAGACGGCTGTAAACAAAGTTCACTTCTGACAGATGGATTGAATGACAGAGAGGTTGTGGGTGCCAGAATAGCCCTGGCAGCAGAGGAAATGTTCAATGCGCTCCAACAGGAGAGGAAGGTGTGAACAGGTGCGGGTCTGCTGAAGGAAAGAGCAGCAGATGGAGCAAGCCAGAGCCAGTTTAGTTAAAGGAAAAAGGGTGGGAGGCTGTAGGACATGGGGGGGGGACACGCAGGGAGAGAGAGAGGGAGGGGGAGAGAGAGAGAGAGAGAGGGAGGGGGGAAAGAGAGTGGAGAGAGAGAGGGAGAGAGAGAGAGAGAGGGAGGGGGGAAAGAGAGTGGAGAGAGAGAGGGAGAGAGAGACAGGGGGAAAGAGAGTGGAGAGAGAGCGGGGGAAAGGGGGGAGAGAGAGAGAGAGAGAGAAGAGAGAGAGAGAGAGAGAGAGAGAGGAGAGAGATGAGGGAGGGTTTTGGAGAGATAGAACCATATAGTAGGGCTGATAGGACCAGTTAGGATGTAGAGTAAATTGTGTGTGTGTGTGTGTGTGTGTGTGTGTGTGTGTGTGTGTGTGTGTGTGTGTGTGTGTGTGTGTGTGTGTGTGTGTGTTGGTGGAGCCGGTTAGACACTTTCATCTCCATGTTTTTCAGAAGGACGGGGGAGTGTGTGTCAGTGTGACCGACACTAACTGCACTTCAGAAAATGCAATAAAACATCTGAGGTTTTGTGTGTGCATGTGTGAATGCATGTGTGTGTGTGTGGTGTGTGTGGGTGAATGTGTGTGCATTTTATTTATTAATTTTTTCCTTATATTACTTTGGCCCAAGGCCAATTTGCCATTAGGACACACGCAGTTTTCAGATATTTCAGGAAAAAAAAATGTAAAAATCATATTGTGAACTCACTTGACATTTAGGTTATGTGTATTTATGAGGTATGTATAAATGTATCAGTTCTGTGGAAAAATACTGTTCTAATTCTGTAGTATTTTACATTAAACTGTCATTTATTAAAAATCATGCTCAAATAATGCTAGCGATGCGAGTTTAGCCCCTAATGAATGGCGTCTGTATGTTTCTGGTGACGGTGAACGTTCCCTTCTGTACCCTGATACTCATGGAGCGTAAATTCATTAACACGGCGACTTCTGTATCTCACAAAAGCGCAAGATTGTCCAGTTTCAGCATTTTATTCAGTTCTATCACATCAAAAGGCCATTGATGCTTGAAGAGGGTAAATCTTGTAAAGTTAATCATGCAACACAACACTAAGATTGTGA